>NW_027248375.1:0-300000 GCF_041260155.1 Ptychodera flava
TCTCTCAGCATGCTCAGCTGGCCTACCTTCCTGTCTTGCTTGCAATGTCTGTCTTTGCTCAACTGGTTTGCGAACATATTCAAGTTCGGTATTAAAGTTGTAATTTGAAATTTGACTTGCGCTATCTCCGTCGAGTTCAGTTTTCACGATCACTGACAATTCCACTATCACTGTCTAGAAAAACATGCTAAAGGGCTTAGTCGGTGTTAAACTGTGCCTGCGCCGCCATTTTTAAATATCTCCGGACAGAAAAACAACAACTGATCACACGATCCTTACAAATTACGGCGGAGAAATGAGCGAGTATGGCGGCATTTGTTTACAAATTTGGCGCGCATGCTCATTTAGGTTTGACCTCTACCTCGTACGCTTAGCTAGGCTTGAGGAAATAGTCAACAAACATGATGTAAATCAGACAAAGCCAACGTATATCGAACGCATATAAACGCGTACGTTCTTGGCGCGTTTACGCGCCTCCCGCAGTCTGGCCGTTGGCGCAGAATGCGCCCTCCCGCGGTATGGACACACTACTTCCAATGAACGGTTGTGGTGTTTTACCAAGCTGAATGATCTGCTATCGAGTTTAGATGTTGACAGTGTTGTTATTCTTGGTGGAGACTTTAATTGTACTCTGAACAAAGAATTGGACAGAATCAATTGTAAGAAATCTGATATGTGTGCAGTTCACTATTTTTCTAATTTAATTCACAAGTACAGACTTGTTGACAGTTGGCGTCACTATCATGGGGACAGCCGTAATTACACCTGGCACAGAAATGAGAAAAAGGCTCGTCTTGACAGGATTTACGTCAACAAGTGATGAAATCACGCATCACGGTGGCTTCAATTCATCACTCTGCGCTGACGTTTTCTGATCATTCATTGGTAAAGTTAAGGGTGACACAGAAAGAAGTCAAACACCACAACCCAATATGGTGTCTCAATACAAGCATCTTGAAGCATGAACTGTATAAAGATATCATTACGCATTTTTGGTTAAACTGGAGACAGCAACAGAATAAATATTGTGATTTGTGGACATGGTGGGAGATTGGAAAATGGAAAATCAAACTTTTAACTCAGCAGTATTGTGCTTCAAACCAGTACAACCTGAAATGGGATAAATTACGATTGGAAAAGGAAATTCGAGAACTTGAGAAGAGTTTACATGAAGATAAAAGTCTCTTGGATGAATACCAACAAAAGAAAAGTTCTCTGGCTCAGTTGGTAGACCTGGAGAGCAGAGGTGCAGCAGTCCGATCTCGTCATCAATTACTTACTCACAGTGATGTTTCGAACAGTTTCTTTTTTGCACTTGAACGAGAGAGGGGAAGGTCAAAGCCAATTATACACATGAAACGTGCTGACGGATCAATAACGGAAAATCCTGATGAAATTCGTGACATTTTTTACAGTTTCTACAAGGATCTTTATTCTACTGAACATGTTGACGTTGACGCCCAGTCTGTAATTCTCGACAATTTGGTGCAATTGAACGAGGAAGATCGTGATTACCTTGATGGTGAAATTACTCTTGATGAACTTACTTTTGCTGTAAAACAACTTTCAACTGACCGTACTCCAGGCATGGATGGTTTGCCTAATGAATTTTACAAAACATCTGGTCTATTATTGGTCAAGACCTTCATAAAGTTTTCATTGAATGTTTCCGTAATGATAAGCTTCCTATCTCTTGTCGAGAGCAGTGCTAAGTCTTCACCCAAAGCTGGAGACAACACTTTAGTCAAGAACTGGAGACCCATTAGCTTGTTATGTAGCGATTATAAAATTGTCACTAAAGCTCTCTCAATTCGTTTACGTAATGTCCTTTCCAAAATAATTCATGTTGATCAGTCCTGCTCTATTCCAAATCGTCACATATTTGATAATGTGAATTTATTGCAGGATAGTATTTTCTATGCCAATGACACAAACTCACCTCTTGGTATTGTTGCTCTAGACCAGGAAAAGGCTTTTGACCGTGTCAGTCATGATTACCTTTTTAAAACTCTGTGTTCTTTTGGTTTTGGCCCCCGCTTTATTAATTACATTAAAACACTCTACACAGATATTCAGTCAGTTTTAAAGATAAATAGTTCCATTACCTCTCCAATTTCAATAAATCATGGGATTCGTAAAGGTTGCTCACTTTCTGGTCAACTTTATGTGATTGCCTTAGAACCATTTTTAGATAAAATTAGGAATAGCAGTAACATAAGGGGATTGATGATACCAGAAGCTCCTAGTCCTACATGCCTTTCTGCGTATGCCGACGATGTTGAAGCTTTTATTACTCGAGATGAAGATTTTAGTAACTTAAAGTCCACTCTTAAGTTATATGAAAATGCATCTAATGCAAAAGTTAACCTCAAGAAATCTGAAGGTCTCTGGGCTGGTAGTTGGCGAAATCGTACTGACACGCCATTAAATATCAAATGGAACTCAACAGGGTTAAAACTGCTCGGTGTGTATGTTGGTAACTCAAATAATTATTGTCAGAAAAATTGGTCTGAATTAGTGAATATCACTGAAAACAAGGTGAAATTTTGGTCGTCTTTTGCACCTGGCATGTCATACAGAGGTCGTGTTTTAGTCATTAATCAGCTGATTGCATCAAAATTACTTCACAGATTGACTTGTACAACTCCCGATGTTCAAACATTTTGTTATCTTCAATCCCTTTTTCTGAGATTTTTCTGGCAAGGACGTCATTGGATTCCTTCAGAAACACTGTACTTACCTCTCATTCAAGGTGGCCAAGGCCTTATTCATCTTAAAACTCGTTGTATTTCTTTACGTCTCAGTTACATTCAAAAGTATTTGTATCAGGATGTTCATCATCCGTCGTATTATTTCACAGATTTTTATTTTAGAAGAGTTGGTGGTCTCAATTATGACAAACAGTTACTTCTCACGACTGACATTGATTTTTGTAATACTGCTATTCCTGCTTTTCATCGTGATTTGTTACATTGTTGGAATTCTGTTGACAAAATTCGTAAAGGAATCCCACTGAGTGTTCCTGACATTCTTAAAGAGCCTCTTTTCAAAACCCACTCATTGTGCATCCCGTTCATAAGTCTCCTTTTACTGTTCCAGCCTTTGTCAACGCTCAAGTTACAACTATAGGTGATCTTTTCAATACTGTGGAAAATCGTTGGTTAACTTCTTCAGATTTGTGTGATAGAGTTGCGATTCATTCACAGCGTATTATTTCTATGTCTTTACAATGTGTTTACAAGGCTATTCCTATTCGTTTGAAATCCGTCATTGAAAATCATTTTTGTAACAACAATCCAAACAATGCGCCAGATACTGTGTATTCTTTTCAGCTGCAACATTCTACAGAGCAAAATTATTTTCTGTGTAAAATAGAGAAAGGTGAAATTTACAAGTACTTGATAATGGTTCATCATTATGCATGTTTACTAGACAGATTAGACACCATCTGGAGGGACATTTTCAGTATTCCACATTCCATCAAACCAAACTTTGCTTCATGTTATTGTGATCCCATCATAAAGAAAGAAGGGGATTTACAATGGCGCATTATGCACGGAGCCTATCAAACTAGTTCTTTTTTGTTCCGTGCTGGTTTTCGTTCAGATGCAAACTGTTCTCTCTGTAATGACATTGATTCACTTTTACATACTTTCCTTGAGTGTCCAAACATTCAACCGCTTCTAGGTGTTATTTCCACTATAACATCTCGTTTAGTTTTACCTGGGCAAGCTGTAAACATTGCATGGTTTTTCATTAATCCTCCTGTTAAAAACTCTGTATTTATTCATAGACGTGCAATGTCTCTTTTTATTTACCTTTCTACAATGGCTAAGTTGTGTATACATTTAGCAAGAAGAAACCAGGGTCCTGTTGATCCTTTGGACATATTTAAAAGCAAGATTTTCACCAGATTGAGACTTGAATTTGAATATCATCGTCTCAATGAAAATTTACATTCTTTTAATATTACTTGGGCTTTTGATGATATTCTTTGTGACACTCATGATGATCAACTCAATTTTCACATTTAAGATACTTCCCTGCTTTTGTGCATTGCCAGGTTGTGTCATCTTTGAAATATTATGTGATAGGTTTAAGATATGTCTTTCTTGCTGACATTTACTTTTGTCATTCATGACGTTTTCTGTTCAATGCCGACCATCACTTTATAGTGATTTTCTTTTATTTGTATCTTATATTTCTTTTGGTTCCTTGAAATGTAAAAAAATTCGTTTTACAGTTTATAGCATGTAGGGACCTATGTGAAATAAAGATATTTGAAAAAACTACTACTACTACTACTACTACTACTACTACTACTACTACTACTACTACTACTACTACGCATGTGTACACAGCATGGTAGTGTGCTCTGAGTTTTCTCACAGTTATTGAGTCCTTCAGTGATTTCCGGACTTAGATCGTTGTCTGATCTGTTTTTGCTCCGGTTGTGGACTGCTGCTGTCAAGTTTTTTGTGTGTTTGAACTTTCGATTGAAGAGATTTTTGCGGATTCCCTCAGTGGTTTCCGTGTGCTGTTTCCTAGGCCAAGATGGCCGCGCCATTCATTGACAATGGACGCTTAGCTACGTTTGCCGGCCTCACGAGGAAACATGGTGTCAAGTGTGAATCCATGGAAGGAGTCTCCTTTGAAAATTATTTACAGGCTATTTCATCGATTACTGGTCCACAGAATATCATTGCTGCTTCAAGAGTTTACGGTTCAGTCATCGTTTATTTCAACTCAGTTACCTGGGTGGAAAACGTGTGCGTCAACGGATTTGAACTGAACGGCTACACAATTCAAGTTGACTCTGTCGTGAAAGCAGCGACAAAAGTCATCGTATCAGGGGTTCCACCGTTTATTCCCAATCATGTGATTGAAAGTGAACTCCTTACTTTTGGTAAACTGGTGAGCAAAATCAAAACAATTCCTCTCGGATGCAAGAGTGAACAATTGAGGCATGTAAGATCCTTTCGAAGACAAGCTTTAGTGCTGATCGATGCCGACTTTCACGATACATGGGAAGGACCTTTAAATGTCGAACACGAAGGTAAAAGATACCTGAAAAGATATGGGGCCTTAGTTAGTGACCACTACCTATCTGACTTACAGATTGATATATGGCGGGTGCCACATGTGGGGCAGGACGCCCTTACTATTTTCGAAACACCTGAATTCACTTCTTGGTCTTTTGGCCAGAGGTCCACATATCTTTCTTTCATGAATTTGACTTTGTTTGTGTACCGTCTACTTACTGTCTGTTCTGTGCTGTTTTGTGTCTATGTTTATAACTATTGTCTTACAAATTTTGACCTAGTGTTATTGGATTATGGATTGGTATGATTGCGATTATTATACAGAATTTATCTTTCAACTGAAGAAATGAAATGTTTCAAGTGTGGTCAAAAGGGACATGTTCAGCGTGATTGTCAACAATCAGCCCAAACCGAATCAACTGCCACATTGCAAGAAAAAGACAATACCACCATAATTAACGATGGTCAACGATGAATCTGTTCAACATCCGATGGAACCAATCAGTGGTGATTCGTCAACTGTTTTCAATCACGACACAGTTGTACGTGAATGTGGAAATGAAGACACAACGATGGCTGATAATGTTAATGGTAATAATGTCGCGAACTTTTCTGATGAAAACGTTATTGATACTCACAGTAGCTAACAACAGAACAGTAATGGCCATGGTAAAGAGGAACAAGAAAGTATGGTTTGTAATAACGAAACTGACATTGTTCAACGTGAACCAGCTTCAGAAATTGTTACAGAAACTTCTTTGAACACTGACAGAACGAATGACAATGGAATTTCAAAGGTAGACGATGTTACTGATGATGAGAGGGTAAGAACCCCTCCATCGCCTTTCCCCCCTTCTCCGGACCTTTGGTTAAGGCAAGCTTCGGAATCCTCGGTGTCTTCTCCGGCTTGCACTCCGTCGTTTGTTCTCTCCAGACTTTCTGATTTTGTTCCCGATTCTCAAGACATTGCAGACAAGACCAATGCATCGATAGACATGGTTATGTCTGCAGATGTTTCTCAGAGCATATCATTCTCACCGCTTTCTACTCAACGCATTGCAAGCCAGTCAACGGAAGACAGTTTGAAAGATTCATTGCAAAGAGAGACTGATGACAATGAATCAGTGGTGTCAGACATTTCAGATTCTTCGTTTTTCCATGATGTATCAACTCAATCGATTGCAGACTTCTTGGAAAATACAAAACATTCAAGAAGTTTATTCAGGATTGTTTGACTTTCATCCAAATTGAAAGAACTTGCGAAAATGTTGCTTGAACACCGCAACGAGAGCTCGCATCTACAAGCTGGTTCGTAAAATCAAAGACTATATCAGAGCTACTGGTAGGTCAACTGCGATTGAGTCTTCAATTGAATTCACTTTCGTTAGGATAAATTACGCCTAGAAAGGGAAATTCAAGAACTTGAGAAAAAGTTACATGAAGACAAAAGTCTCTTTGATGAATATCAACAAAAGAAAAGTTCTCTGGCTCAGTTGGTAGACCTGGAGAGCAGAGGTGCAGCTGTACGATCCTGTCACCAATTACTTACCCACAGTGATGTATCGAACAGTTTCTTCTTTTCCCTTTCCGAGAGAGGGGAAGGTCAAAGCCCATCATACACATGAAACGTGCTGATGGCTCAATAACGGAAAATCCCGATGAAATTCGTGACATTTTCTACAATTTCTACAAGGATCTTTATTCTGCTGAAAATGTTGACCTTGATGCTCAGTCGGCAATTCTCGACAATTTAGCGCAATTAAATGAGGGTTAGAGTTAGGGTTAGGGTTAGTGTTCATTGAGTATTTCCGTAATGATCAGCTTCCTATTTCTTGTCAGAGAGCAGTGCTAAGTCTTCACCCTAAAGCTGGAGACAACACTTTAGTCAAAAACTGGAGACCCATTAGCTTGTTATGTAGCGATTATAGAATTGTCACGTAAGCTCTCTCAATTCGTTTACGTAATGTCCTTTCCAAAATAATTCATGTTGATCAGTCCTGCTCTATTCCAAATCGTCACATTTTTGATAATGTGAATTTATTACAAGATAGTGTTTTCTATGCCAATGACACAAACTCACCTCTGGGTATTGTTGCTCTAGACCAGGAGAAGGCTTTCGACCGTGTCAGTCATGATTACCTTTTTAAAACTCTGAGCTCTTTTGGTTTTGGCCCCCGCTTTATTAATTACATTAAAACACTCTACACAGATATTCAGTCAGTTTTAAAGATAAATAGTTCCATCACCGCTCCAATTTCAATTGATCGTGGGATTCGTCAAGGTTGCTCACTTTCTGGTCAACTTTGTGTGATTGCCTTAGAACCATTTTTAGATAAGATTAGGAATAACAGTAACATGAGGGGATTGATAATACCAGAAGCTCCTAGTCCTACATGCCTTTCTGCGTATGCCGACGTTGTTGAAGTTTTTATTACCAGAAATGTAGATTTTAGTAGCTTAAAGTCCACTCTTGAGTTATATGAAAATGCGTCTAATGCAAGAGTTAACCTAAAGAAATCTGAAGGTCTCTGGGCTGGTAGTTGACGAAATCGTACTGATACACCATTAAATATCAAATGGAACTTAACAGGGTTAAAATTGCTCGGTGTGTATGTTGGTAATTCAAATAATTATTGTCAGAAAAATTGGTCTGAATTAGTGAACATCACTGAAAACAAGGTGAAATTTTGGTCGTCTTTTGCACCTGGCATGTCATACAGAGGTCGTGTTTTGATCATTAATCAGCTGATTGCATCAAAATTACTCCATCGATTGACTTGTACAACTCCCGATGATCAAACAATTTCTTACCTTCAATCCCTTTTTCTGAGATTTTTCTGGCAAGGACGTCATTGGATTCCTTCGGAAACACTGTACTTACCTCTCATTCAAGGTGGCCAAGGCCTTATTCATCTTAAAACTCGTTGTATTTCTTTACGTCTCAGTTATATTCAAAAGTATTTGTATCAGGATGTTCATCATCCGTCGTATTATTTCACAGATTTTTATTTTAGAAGGGTTGGTGGTCTCAATTATGACAAACAGTTACTTCTCACAACAGACATTGATCTTTGTAATGCTGCTATTCCTGCTTTTCATCGTGATTTATTACATTGTTGGAATTCTGTTGATAAAATTCGTAAAGGAATTCCACTGAGTGTTCCTGACATTCTTAAAGAGCCTCTTTTTCAAAATCCTCTCATTATGCATCCCATTCATATGTCACCTTTTACTGAACCAGCCTTTGTCAATGCTAATGTTACAACTATAGGTGATCTTTTCATTACTGTGGAAAATCGTTGGTTAACTTCTTCAGATTTGTGTGATAGAGTTGCGATTCATTCACAGCGTATTATTTCTTTGTCTTTACAATGTATTTACAAGGCTATTCCTGTTCGTTTGAAATCTGACATTGAAAATCATTTTTGTAACAACAATCCAAACAAAGCGCCAGATACTGTGTATTCTTTTCAGCTGCAACATTCTACAGAGCACAGTTAATTTCTGTGTAAAATAGAGAAAGGTGCAATTTACAAGTACTTGATAATGGTTCATCATTATGCATGTTTACCAGACAGATTAGACACCATCTGGAGAGATATGAGATATTTTGAGTATTCCACATTCCATCAAACCAAACTTTGCTTCATGTTATTGTGATCCCATCATAAAGAAAGAAGGAGATTTACCATTGCGCATTATGCACGGAGCCTATCAAACTAGTTCTTTTTTGTTCCGTGCTGGTTTTCGTTCAGATGCTAACTGTTCTCTCTGTAATGACATTGATTCAGTTTTACATACTTTCCTTGAGTGTCCAAACATTCAACCCCTTCTACGTGTTATTTCCACTGTAACGTCTCGATTAGTTTTACCTGGGCAAGCTGTAAACATTGCATGGTTTTTCATTAATCCTCCTGTTAAAAACTCTGTATTTATTCATAGACGTGCAATGTCTCTTTTTATTTACCTTTCTACAATGGCTAAGTTGTGTGTACATTTAGCAAGAAGAAATGTGTTTAGAAACCAGGGTCCTGTTGATCCTTTGGACATATTTAAAATCAATATTTTCTCCAGATTGAGACTTGAATTTGAGTATCATCGTCGTAATGAAAATTTACATTCTTTTAATCTTATTTGGGCTTTTGATGATATTCTTTGTGACACTCATGATGGTCAACTCAATTTTCACATTTAAGAAACTCCCTGTTTTTTTGTGCATCGCTAGGCTGTGTCACCTTTTTTAATTATTTTGCAATAGGGTAAGATATGTCGATCTTGCTGAAATTTACTTTTGTCATTCATGACATTTTCTGTTCAATGCCGACCATCACTTTGTAGTGATTTTCTTTTATTTGTGTCTTATTTTTCCTTTGGTTCCTGGCAATGTAAACATTTCATTTTACAGTTTTAGTATGTAGGGACCTGTGTGAAATAAAGATATTTGAAAACCTACTACTACTACTACTACTACTACTACTACTACTACTACTACTACTACTACTACGGTGCAGACGTGTCTCTGGAGAGCTCCGTTTTTCCTTCAGTTTCTGGTCGTTTGTGAAGACATCCGTCATCTCTACACTTGGATTTGTCAACTAAGTGACTCCATTTAGTGGTTAGTTATTTTATTTCTTGTATATTTCTTGGATTTGAGTACATTGTGACGGATTTTGTTTCGGTTGGCTCTGGCAGGGCCACCAAGGCAAGATGACGGCCTCAAGCCAGTCGTTTAGTGGGATGACAAGGAAGCATGGGTTGAAATGTTTGTCCCTCAGAGGAGTAACTGTTGAATCGTCTGTTAAGGGCATTGCTAAAGTTACTGGCCCGCAAAATGTCTTAGCTGCTTCTCGTGTGAATGGAGCTGTGATTGTGTTTTTGAGCTCGACAAACTGGGTAGAAACGGTATGACTGGAAGGTATTGAAGTCGAAGGGTGTTGGATAACACCGGAACCACTTGTAAAACCAGCTACGAAGGTAATTTTATCTGGAGTTCCCCCTTTCATTCCTAACAAAGTTTTAATCGGTGAATTGACTAAACGTGGCAAGGTTGTTGGTGGCGTGAGAAATATTCCTTTGGGTATTAAATCGGATGACTTGAAACACGTTAAATCTTTCAGACGTCAAATGTATATTTTAAGTACGGTTACTGATGCCGAATTACTTGGCTGTTATCACGTTGTCTTCGAAAACAAAACTTATTGCATTTATTTGTCTTTTGACAAAGTTAGGTGCTTTAATTGCTATGAGCCGGGTCACATTCAAAGTAAGTGCCGTTATTAATGCAAGATTCTCGCAATGAAAATCCTGACGATAATGAAATGGACACAACTGAAATGAATGAAAACGTTGAAAATGGTGACAAAGTTATTGAAAATATTGATGCGGGAGGGGAAGGAATTCAGACAAATGCCGATAACCAAACCACACCTGTTGATAACCATGACTTGCATAGTAATATCGATGATCAACCAAACGATCATGATGTGATAAACGACAGTCCAAAAATGAATGAAACATCGACAACCGACAAAAATGCCAGCAACATTCCAGGAAAGGAAATGAATGTCACGCAGTCTGAAAAAGATGGTCAAGACGTCAATGTATCGATTTCAACTAATTATAATGAAAATGTTCACTCACAACACGTAGACACATGCATAGAGCCAAGAAATAGCGACAACATGGAAAAAATGGAAATTAGCAGTAATGACATTCAAAACGCCACTCACCACGAATCAGAATCTAACAAGTCTCAAAAAACTCATTCTTCCTCGGGTAAATCTGCCGAAGAGAGGGTACTAACCCCTCCTTCACCTTTCCCTCCCTCTCCATGTTTTTCCCCCGCTACAGGCTCTCTTAGCTCGACGGATTCCAATCAACCCATTTCGGTCGAGCTCTCTGATTCGTCTCTTCCTGGTCCCTCGTCCCTTTTCAATTCGTCATTGGATAATTCTCAAGATCTCTTCCTCACCCCTGCTCAAATTTTAGCAAATCAAAAAAATCACAATGAAGACGATGATATTGATGAAATAACATCAATGACGTCAGAATTATCAGACATATCACAGACAGCTGAACGAAATAGACAAGCACCTTCAATTCAAGCTATAGAAGAGTTCCTTGAAGACACTCTTCACTCAAAGAAAATAATCACTAGATGTATAGAATTTTGTCCTGATCTCAGCGCCTTCAATAATTATCGCAGATGCCAACACTTGTCAGGAGCTCAGAAAGCAATGGTCCAAAAGATAAATTCCAAGATCAAACAACATATTAGAGCAACTGGTAAACCCATTCATTAGTGTTTTCTTATGTTGTGTCATTCTCTGTTATTTCTAGTTAGCATGGCTAGCATTTCGATGTTGTCTTTAAACGTAAGAGGATGTCGGGATTCTCTGAAGAGATGCCAAGTCCTTGAATATCTTAAAAATGAAGTTCCGTCAGATATTCATCTCCTTCAAGAAACCCATATCTTGCCTGGTGATGAGAAAATTTGGAATCTTCTTTGGAAAGGTTCTTTCCTTCTTTCTCACAATTCTGCTACTCAGGGAGGGGTTGCAATTCTTTTTCCCACCAATCTCAGAGTAGTTGTTCTGTCCAAAAAAAGAGTTAGTAAAGGGCCACCTTCTTCATACTCACGTTACAATTGATGATTTCCCAGTGCACATTATCAACGCTTATGCACCTGCTAATGGCTCGGATCGCCTTCAGTGCTTTAAAGTTCTTAAAAATCATTTGATTACTCTAAATGAAGATCCAATTTTTCTTGGTGGAGATTTAATTGTACAGTAAACGAGATCGATCGTATTGGTAGTGAACCTGATCCTCGTACTTCTCTCTTTCTTGACAAGATTTTTCACCGTTTTGAACTTGTGATGCCTGATCAATATAAGTCTGAACGTAATTATACCTGGTCTCGTAACAACACACATGTTAGACTTGATCGCATTTATGTTAACAAACATTTTTCAACTCGTATTCGTTCTTGCTCCATCATAAATTCTTCTCTTTGTTTCTCTGATCATTCAGCTGTTAAATTGGTTATTTCTCAGAGAAACACTGACAATCACAATCCAGTCTGGCACATGAACACTGATGTTCTGAAAGAAGACGATTACATGGAGCTTATCTCGTTATTTTGGTCAAAATGGCAACAACAAAAACCAAATTATACAAAGATCCAACTCTGTTGGGATGCTGGTAAAAATAAGATCAAACTGTTGACTCAGCAGTATTCCTCCCACAGACAAGCTGAAAAGAATCATGTGAAACGTAGTCTCGAAAAAGAAATTCTTCAGCTTGAAAATAATCTTCATAAAAATAAGTCTCTCGTTGATAATTACAACACTAAAAAACTCCTTCTAAAAGAAATCATCGATCATGAATCGAAAGGAGCTGCCTTTTGTGCAAAACATAAAATTATTAACACAGTCGATGCACCGAATACTTTCTTTAAAAATATTGAATCTCGCGATGAAAAAAGAAAGCCTATTATCCATCTTGAAAAAATGGATGGATCCCTCACAGAAGATCAAAAGGAAATTCGTAATTTAACCCGTTCTTTCTATCAAAATCTTTTTTCTCCTGACCCTACTGACAACAGTGCTGAAAGACGTCTTCATGAAAATTTACCGCACCTTAAAGGTACTGACAGAGAATTCTTAGATAGCCCTCTTACTTATGATGAAATTTCTTTTACTGTTAAAAATCTCCCGACAGGTCGTTCCCCTGGTATTGATGGTCTCCCAAATGAATTCTATACTACTTTCTGGTCGATCATTGGCAATGATCTGTACGAAGTGCTTCTCTACTCTATCAGTGATGGTGAACTGCCATTGTCCTGCAGACGTGCAGCTGTTTGCCTTTTACCAAAGTCAGGTGATTCTACGAAGTTAAAAAATTGGCGTCCAGTAAGTCTTCTTTGTAGCGACTATAAAATTCTGACAAAAACACTCTCTTTTCGTCTTCGCAATGTTCTTAGTTCTATCATTCACGAAGATCGGTAATATCGGTTTCTGAGAGATAGTCTTCATTTAGCAAATTCAAATAATATTCCGCTTGCTATCGTTGCTCTTGATCAAAAGAAGGATTTCGACAGAATTAATCATGGTTATTTGTTAAATACTTTAAAAGCCTTTGGGTTCGGCCATAATTTCATTAATTACATCACTCTTTTGTATTCTAATGTCCAAAGCCTAATTCGTGTTAACAACACTCTCACTTCCCCAGTACCCTTTGGAAGGGGTATTCGTCAAGGCTGTTCTCTGTCTGCTCAGCTGTATGTTATTGCAATTGAACCCTTGCTTCATAAAATACGCACAAAAAGCGGTATCAAAGGCTTAACTATTCCTCACACTAATAAAGCCCACTGTAATCTTTCCGCCTATGCTGATGATGTAGATTTTCTTATTACCCTACAATGCAGCGTCCAATGCAAAGACGAACTTTGCTAAAACTGAAGGTCTTTTGGCAGGTTGCTGGCGAGGCCGTACACTGCATAAAAACCCTATAATACTTACTGTATTAACATGGATTATTGCCTGTATTTTAGCTGAAGAGTGCATATACAGATGAATACAGTCAAGAATCCATGTTTTGTATTCAGCAAGCCTGTATTTATGTGGATTCATGTGAATTCACGTGTATTATACTATAATTCAGGCAACTCATTAATGTGAATTTATCTGAATTATTGGGTTTTCATGCAGTGGTAGGTGTGAACCACTCAACGTAAAATGGAACAGTACCGGTCTTAAAAGTCTCGGCGTATATCTCGGCAATGATGATCTTTTTGTTAACAAAAACTGGACAGATTTGGTCGTTTCTCTTTCAAATAAACTTGAATTTTGGAATCGGTATGCTCCAAATATTTCGTATAGGGGTAGAGTTCTTATAATCAACAGCTTATTGACCAGCAAATTCTTATATCGTTTTATTTCCTTAAGTCCACCAACTAGTACAATAATGTTCGTCCAGTCACTCATCGTGGATTTCTTTTGGCAAGGCAGGCACTGGATTCCAGCAGAGAAATTATACTTGCCAGTGCACGAAGGTGGTCAAGGACTTGTCCACTTACCATCCCGTATTAAATCTTTCCGACTGCAATTTATTCAGAGATATCTTTACTCTGACAACAAACATCCCGTTTTCAGCTTTGTTGACTATTACTTCAAAAAAACCATAATCTGTCTTATTCCACTGAGCTCCTCGCTGTCGACATTGACACTCCTTTCATCTGTTCGTCAAAATTTCACAATGATCTGCTTTCATGCTGGCAATCTGTTTCCAAAATTCGCAAAACCAGTTCAAATATTCATGAAATTCTTAATGAACCCCTTTTTTACAACAAGGAAATTCTCCATCCAGTAACGCAAGAGCGGTTGAAAAATAGCTGTTATATAGACGCAGGTTTCACCAAAATCAAAGACCTCATTGACTTTCAAAGAAAAAAATGGCTTACTGATTTAGAAGTCTTTTCCAAATTAAGCATTCATTCTCGTCGTATTGCAAAAGTAATCTACAGTGATATTCTCAAAGCAATCCCTATAAAGTGGACATATATTATTAATTCTTATCTTAGAGGTGAAATTTCAAATGATGTTGCTCCTTTTCATTATTCATTTGAATTGCATTTTTCTAATGACCTCAACTTTCCCTTGTACAAATTCGAAAAGGGTGCCATTTACAAATATTTAGTCAATATTCTGCAAAAACAACGCCTTCCAAATACTGCTGATGCTATCTGGCGCTCCATTCTTAATCTTTCAATTCAATTGTTCCTAATTTTAAAGCCTGTTATAGTCCTCCGTTATCATCGAGAGAAGGTGATTATCTGTGGCGGATCATGCATGGCGCGTTCTCCACGGAGAGAGTTTTGTTCAAAATGGGGTTCACTACAAGCTCTAATTGCGTTTTTTGTGGAAAACCCGACGATCTCCTTCATACTTTTTACGAGTGTAATTATAATAGAGACCTTATCTTTGCATTGAAAACATTATCAAAACTTCTGCTAAATGATAACAGAATTTCCATTCCCATTCACTGGTTAATTTTAAACCCACCTCACAAATCAGGAAATTTCATCTCGAAACAAGCAAATAGTCTCTTTGTCTTTATCAATGCTCTCGCGGAAAACGTCGATTTACCTTTGTCGTAGAAATAAAAGACTTATGAATAATCTTCCTACTGACCCTCTACAAATTTTTAAAACTCGTCTAAAATCGCGGATTCACATAGAATTTTTGCACCACAAACTTAACAATCAACTTGCCATTTTCAAGACCACTTGGACGACTAATGACGCCCTTTGTAGAGTTAATGCTAAGGGAGTCCTTGTCATTAATGATTTAATTAGTTCCAGAGACCAGCTCTGGAACTTTTAGTTTTGCTCACTTTCCTTCTTTCTTTCTTTCTTTCTTTCTTTCTTTCTTTCTTTCTTTCTCTATTTCCGGTTTTACTACCATAGAACATGCTATACACAAATTTTACCTTAATTACCCAGAATGTATTGCGATACGCCTATGACGTCATCGCTCAGCTCGGACGGGTTTTTCGGGCATTTCTTGTTTGTTTATTTATTTATTTTTTATTTTGCATTGCTCAACTATCATATTGCGTTCAGTTATTAATAATTCTAGCTTTCTTTCGCTTTGTTTTTTGTTGCTTTTTGATTTTATTTTTCTCTAAATACCCGCCGTACGTGGCGCTATACTGTTTCGCCCGAATGCTCATGAGACAACATGGCGGCGTATCGATCGCCTCGCTCGCACAGATAGAGAAAAGTAGCCTTTCCCTAAGTTTACAAGCGCGGCTGGGCACATCGTGTACCTAGGCGAGGTGGGTGTGCTCGAAAACGATGATCATGCAAAATTTGGACTCAAAATCGGCTGTTTTGGCGGAGAAACTGCCCGCCGTATTTCTGAGGAGCCACCAGCGGTTTTTTCCTATATCAGTCTGCGGGGCTGTGGTGGGAGGCCGTTTAACACCGGTATTAAACACACAGCCCTGCCATGCAGAGCTAGGCATTCATAGTGAACGTACTGTCTGTCATGCACCGGCATGCGTTGGCTGCACGTAAAAGCAACTCAACTTTCCAAGATCAAATGGTCAGTATCTTGTGAAAACAGCGACATAGCAATGAAATTGTTTTAGTCTGTGCTTTTAATCAAATGAAAATGCATGTGGCTCAATTTCAACGGCCTAGGTCCGATGTTCCTCTCGTCTGATCATCGTCGTAAATGACACCCCTCTTTACGGCAACAACTCAGCGCTACCCGTCAAGCTATTGATTTTTGCGTAGGTCAGCGGAGTGAAAATTATTGCTCTGGCTCGCGAGAATGTCGTCTGATAAACATTTCCGTGCGTTGTCGCCCCCGTATGTATCTGTTGCGTTTTTACCGTACATGTAGGCATTTGTAATCTGTGTACTGTAATTCCTAGTTGTATTATGGAGTTTACTGCTATCAGCCCTGAATATTAAAATCCAAAGTACTCTTTCATTCTGCACCTATCTTTGCCACACATTCTCTTGTTTCTTCCGCTGCTCTGGTCTCTGGAACTTCGCTTTTGCTTGCAAATGCTTTCTAGTTTGACCTTGTTTTCTTTTATTTTCCTGTCTCTTTCCTGCACACATATATACTGACAGTTCCTTGTTTCCCGGTCGTTGTCGACTTTTAATCCTGGGCACCGTACTCCTTACGGATCTTTGGATCGGTTAAAAGTCTGATGGAGGGTCATACATACACTTAACATCATAAGTTCTGTTCTTTCCAATAGGTAGTGTTGAACTGTATCCTGAAACTATTCCTCGCTTATCATCTATATCTGTCTACGTAGCTATACCTCAAGTATCTTTCGTCATCGGAATTTCGTCTTTTGTTCTCAGGCCGTTTTTGGATTTTTCTGTACTTATATTGCAAATATTTGTAAATTCATTGTATTTCGCAGGTTCTCCCTTCCACTTTTTTCCTTTTTTGGAAACCGTTTCCGTTTTCAGATTTTTAGTCTCTGTTCAATTTTGTGTATATAGTGAATAAACGATGGTTTGAAAGCTAACTATACTACTACTACTACTACTACTACTACTACTACTACTACTACTACTACTACTACTACAGTGAAGACGTGTGTATGAGGTGCTCCGTATCAACGCAAAATTTTGGTTGACTGAGAAGACATCCCTCGCCAATCTTCACTGATATGTGTTGTCATCGAGTTCTACTTTCGGTTAGTTGTCATTTTTGTTGTTTTTGGTCGGATTTGTGATCGATTTTGTTGGATTCTATCTTTGCCGAGCCCGGGCAAGGCCAGTGAGGCAAGATGGCGTCCGCAAGCCAGGTGTTCAGAGGTCTCACTCGAAAGCATGGTTTGAAATGTTCATCTGTTGAGGGTGTGAGAGTTGAGACATATGTTGAAGAAATTGCAAAAATCACGGGACCTGGAAATATTATCGCTGCGTCTTGTGTTAATGGTGCAGTAATTGTATTTTTAAGTTCAACTAGTTGGGTCGAATCCGTTTGTATAGACGGTTTTGAACTTGGTGGCTGTTGGGTTTCGACTGAACCATAGTGAAGCCCGCAACAAAGGTCATACTTTCGGGAGTACCTCCCTTTATTCCAAACCAAGTTCTGATAAATGAACTAAACAAGTGTGGTAGAGTTGTTGGTGGGGTCAAGACCATTCCTTTAGGTTGCAAGTCGGAGAGATTGAAGCATGTCAAATCTTTCCGACGTCAAATGTATATTCTGCCAACAGTTACTGACAATGAATTATTAGGATGTTACCATGTAACGTTTGAGGACAAAACATATCGCATTTATTTGTCATTTGATGAAGTGAGATGTTTTAACTGTCATAAGATTGGTCACATAAAGAGCAATTGCCCTGGGTCTGAGACAATCGTTGAAAAGGAAAATGCTAAAGATAATCAGGAAACCAGATATGAACTAAATATGCTCACGTGTTTTACAACAGGTTCATTAATAGTAGTACGCTTCACAAAAATAAGTTATATGTTATCACTAAATGAAGCAGGTTTTTTTCAACATCGCACAGTACTCTCAGATTTTAATCACTAATTACAAAACCTTATTTAATATGCAAATGAGCTGTTAATTGACTTGACACTGCTCAATGCTTCATGGGACAATTAGATATCCAGCAGATCAACATTTGTAGCACGTTTTATTTAATTTAATGCAGTAATTTTAGAGTAATGTCACTAATTACAAAGTTCATGAACTGCAAATAATCTCTATATTAACTTGACACTGTTCAATGATTCATAGCACAATTAAATATTTATCAAATCAATATCTGTAGCACGTTTCACAAAATTTGGTGGCGTAATTTCAGAGTTATATACCTAATTAAAAAGTTTATTAAATATGCAAATGAACCCTTAATTAACTTAACACTAATAAATGCTTTACAACACAGTTAGATATCTGTCAGATCAGTATATGCAGCAGTTTTCATCACATTTGATGCAGTTATTTCGGAGTTATATGACTACTTATAAAACTTCATGAAATATGCAAATGAGCTAATTATTAACTTGACACTGCCAAATGCTTCTCAGTACAATTAGATATTTATCAAAACAATATCTGTACCCAATTTTTAAGACTTTTGTGCCGTAATTTCAGAGTTATATACCTAATTACAAAGTTCATTAAATATGCAAATGAACCCTAAATTAATTTCACACTACTGAATGCTTTACACTACAGTTAGATATCAGTCGGATCAGTATCTGCAGCAGATTTCATCACATTTGGTGAAGTTATATCGAAGTTATATGACTAATTACAAAACTTCATAAAATATGCAAATGACCTATTTATTAACTTGACACTGTCCAATGCTTGTAAGTATAATTAGATATATATCAGATCAATATTTGTTGCAAGTATCATCAAGTTTGGTGCAGGAATTTCAGAGTTATCTCACCAATAACAAAAGTTCATTAAATATGCAAATGAGAAGGCAATTGACATGACACTCACAGTATCATCATAATGTTCTGAGATTGTCATCTGTGAAAAGTTTCATGAAATTTGGTGCAGTATTTCTTGATATATGCCTACACTGTCATTACCGTCTCCATAGGGAAACCATTGTACGGAAAAAAACGATATTGCATAACTTCATTAATATGCAAGCCACACTAACCAAAATCTTATCAGTTCTTGCAAGTAGCATATGGTACCTGGTACCGTTCAGGCGTTTTTGAGTTATCGTGTAAATAGACAGACATACAGACAGACACACACACACACTAACACTAACACACACACATACGGTCAGACAGACAGACATCGCTATGACAATAGCCCACGTGTTTACACACGTGAGCTAAAAACGAGCCAGAGAGATGACTACCGACAACGTTACTGACATGGTTGACGAAAATGAGTATGCAATGATGGAAAATATTCAACGCTATGATACACCTGTTATTGACAATGAAGAAACTAATAATGACAAAACCGGTGACATAAGAGATAACGTGCATGATGAAAGCTCGGTGACCACCACTGATAAAAATACCGATGGCAAACGAAACAATAAGACACAAAGTGACACAGGTGATAAAGACGTTTCAATATTACCGATCAATGACAGTAGCGAGTCTATTTCAAAAAAGGTAGCACATTACCGCAACTTAACAATGGCGACACTTCAATAGAAAATTTTGATGAGAGGGAAACCGACAACAAAGAAAACCCTCGTGCAAATGATAAAAAATCTACTAATGAAAAGGCGCTCCCATCAGAGATTTTGGCTGCCGATAAAGAAAACTTAAGTGTCGAAGAGAGGGTACTAACCCCTCCTTCACCTTTCCCACCCTCTCCCACCTTTTCGCCAGCCTCAGATTACACGACTTCGTCTGATTCTCAACAACCAATTTCCGTTCAGCTTTCCGATTCGTCTCTTCCCGGTCCATCAATTCTCGTCAGTATCTCTCAAGATCTTTTTGCTACTCCTCGTCAAGAAGATGATCACGATGAAACGATGTCTATGGCATCAGAACTATCCAATATTTCCCAGACCTTTGAAAATAACCGCCAGTTACGTCCTCTCAATCAATCGATGAGTTCCTTGAGGATACTCTTCACTCAAAGAATATAATTACCAGATGCATCGAGTTTTGTCCGGATCTTAAACTTTTAATCACCGCTTTCAATAAATATCGTAAATCCAAACCTTTAACTGGAGCTCAAAAAGCATGTGTTCAAAAAATTAGCTCTAAAGTAAAGCAGCACATTAAAACCACTGGTGAATTCGCCCATTAACGTTCCCGCTATGTTTAGTCTCTTTTTCATTTTACTAGCTGCTATGGCAACCATTTCTGGGCCGACATTAAATGTCCGTGGCTGCCGAGATGCACTCAAGAGATATCAAGTTCTCGAATATCTCAAAAACGAGGTTCCTACTGATTTTCAGCTCCTCCAAGCAACACATACGTTGAAAGTGACGAAAGAATCTGGCAAGTTATTTGGAAAGGAAAAGTCCTTTTTTCATAAAAGTACAAATCAAGGAGGAGTGGCGATTCTTTTCTCACCAAGCAGAAAATTGACATCCTTGACTCTCACCAAGCAGAAAATTGACATCCTTGACACGAAAGAATTAATGAATGGTCATCTCCTTCACGCACACGTGCTTATCAATGATAAACCAGTGCATGTAATCAATGTTTATGCCCCCTCGAATTCTACGGATCGTTCCAGTGTTTTAAAATACTTAAAACGCATCTTGATTCCCTTAACAGTGACCCGATTTTCTTGGGTGGAGATTTTAATTGCACTCTTGATTCTGATATTGACCGATCTGGTAGAGAGCCTGACCCTCGTACTTCACAACTCTTCAACAAAATTATTCATCGTTTGAATTAGTTGATGCGTAGCGTAATCAAAAACATTTCCCTTCATAATTTCACTTGGTCCCGCGATCACAGTCATGCCAGGCTTGACAGAATTTATATTAAAGAGCATTCTGCAAACGGTATAAACTGTTGCAATATTATTAATTCTTCTCTCTGTTTTACTGATCACTCTGCCGTGAAAATAGTTATTTCTCAGAAATGCGCTAATCACCATAATCTAGTGTGGCATATGAACACAGATATTTTAAATGACAATGATTATGTTGACCTTGTTTCCCTGTCCTGGGGAAAATTGGCGCCAAAAGAAATCAAATTATCATAAAATTCAACATTGGTGGGATATTGGATAAAACAAAGTCAAGCTGCTAACTCGGCAATATTTTTATCACAAAAATACAGAAAGAAATATCTTGAAACGCGACCTTCAAAAAGAAATTCGCCAGCTAGAAAATTTCCTCTTCCAAAACCCGTCCGTCCATGCTATTTATAAAGCTAAGAAAGATCTTCTTAAGGAAATTCTTGACTATGACACGAAAGGGGCGGCCATTCGCGCCAAACATAGACATATCAGTACGAATGATACTCCCAATAATTTTTTTCCGTGATATCGAAATCAATAATGGGAAAAGAAAGCCTATTATCCATCTACAGAGGGATGACGGTTCACTTACTTAAGATCAAAAGGAAATAAGAAACCTTACATATGCGTTTTATCAAGATCTGTATTCCCCGGACCCGATTGATAAGAATTCTGAAAAACTCCTGCACGATAGTTTGCCAGAACTTAATGAGACAGACAAATATGTTTTAGATAGTCCAATCACTTATGACGAACTCACAATACAGTTAAAAACCTCTCTCATGGTCGCTCTCCTGGGATTGATGGCTCACCAAACGAATTTTACAAGATTTTCTGGTCAGTAATTGGCAGAGACGTTCATGAAGTTTCCTTAAATCCGTTAGCGACGGGGAACTGCCAATGTCTTGTAGAAGAGCAGTCATAAGTCTTTTGCCGAAATCCGAGGACAATGCAAAACTTAAAAACTGGCGGCCAGTTAGTCTTCTTTGCAGCCACTACAAAATTTTCACCAAGACCCTTTCCCTCCGGCTTCGTAATGTTCTCAGTGCCATTATTCATAATGATCAAAGCTGCAGGTCCCTGGTTGACAAATTCACGATAATATTGCTATGCTCAGAGACTGCCTTCAATTTGCAAATGCTGAAAATATTCCTCTCGCAATAATTACACTTGATCAAGAAAAGGCATTTGACAGAGTGCATCATCATTACCTTTTTCACACTTTAGAGGCTTTTGGATTCGGCCAAAATTTCATGAACTACATCAAACTTTTATACTGTATAACACCAATGCACAGAGTTTGGTCCGGGTCAATAACAACCTCACTGCCCTTATTTCTTTTAATCTAGGAATCCGCCAGGGCTGTTCCCTTTCCGCACAACTTTACATTATCGCCATAGAACCCTTGCTCAATAAAATCCGGACTAAAAGTGTTATCAAAGGTCTTACCATTCCAGAGTCTCATACAATTTGTACTTTCTCCGCGTATGCAGATGATGTTGATTTTATAATAACTCGTAGCGATGATTTTCAGTAAACTTCACCGCTGGCTGAATACTTACAATAAAGCGTCAAACTCTATGACAATTTTTGGTAAGACGGAGGGGGGTCTTCAGGCTGGAAGTTGGCGGCGAAGGAAGGATAGCCCTCTCAACATCACCTGGAATAGCAATGGTCTTAAATGCCTCGGGGTATATCTTATTAACGACCAGCATTTTGAAAGCCGAAATTGGACTGAGCTGGTTGATAAACTTTCAAACGATATTGACTACTGGAATCAACACGCTCCAAACATATCGTATAGTGGGAGAGTTTTGATTATCAATAACTTACTAGCAAGCAAATTTGTGTACCGTTGTTCCTCACTTTGCTCTCCTGCTGGCACGGTGGCCTACGTTCAGTCTCGCCTCCTTGATTTCTTTTGGCAAAGTAAACATTGGATCCCTGCAGAAAAATTATACCTTCCTATTAATGAAGGAGGATAAGGTCTCGTTCATTTACCGTCTCGTATCAAGTCCTTTCGTCTCCAGTTTTTTCAAAGATATCTCCATTCCGACTATTACCATCCTATTTTCCGTTTTGTTAATCATTATTTCAGTCAAGTTCAAGACCTCTGTTACTCTAAAAATCTTCTTGCAGTTGAAATTGATTCCCCTTTCATTTGTATTCCAAACTTTCACAATGACCTGCTGACTTGTTGGTAATCACTGTCAAAAATTCGTAAAACAAATTTTATAAACATTGACGAGGTCAAAACAATGCGCAGATACTGTGTATTCTTTTCAGCTGCAACATTCTACAGAGCACATTTTTTTCTGTGTAAAATAGAGAAAGGTGCAATTTACAAGTACTTGATAATGGTTCATCATTATGCATGTTTACCAGACAGATTAGACACCATCTGGAGGGAAATTTTGAGTATTCCACATTCCATCAAACCAAACTTTGCTTCATGTTATTGTGATCCCATCATAAAGAAATAAATTTTTTACTATAACCCAAACGGGATTCGAACCCCCACACACTCACGGCAACATCGCCTAGCTGCTAGGCCTCACACAAAACCAGTCGGCTACCGTTTCCAACCCAAAAGAGTTGGTCACAGCAACCGACTTAGATGTTACAATCCTGTGCACGACCGAGCAACACAGTGTGCATGGAGCAGACGACACACAGAAACAGTACAAACACACACATATAGTAATCGGAAAAGCACGAAGCTTTTACTGAGCTATCAGACAGACTCGGGGACAAGTAAATATCCACCAGCACAAACTGTCCACTCAGGTTAAAGAAATAAATTTTTTACTATAACCCAAACGGGATTCGAACCCCCACACACTCACGGCAACATCGCCTAGCTGCTAAGCCTCACACAAAACCAGTCGGCTACCGTTTCCAACCCAAAAGAGTTGGTCACAGCAACCGACTTGGAAAGAAGAGGATTTACAATGGCGCATTATGCACGGAGCCTATCAAACTAGTCCTTTTTTGTTCCGTGCTGGTTTTCGTTCAGATAAAAACTGTTCTCTCTGTAATGACATTGATTCACTTTTACATACTTTCCTTGCGTGTCCAAACATTCAACCGCTTCTAGGTGTTATTTCCACTATAACATCTCGTTTAGTTTTACATGGGCAAGCTGTAAACATTGCATGGTTTTTCATTAATCCTCCTGTTAAAAACTCTGTATTTATTCATAGACGTGCAATGTCTCTTTTTATTTACCTTTCTACAATGGCTAAGTTGTGTGGACATAAAAAGCAAGATTTTCACCAGATTGAGACTTGAATTTGGATATCATCGTCTCAATGAATATTTACATTCTTTTAATATTAATTGGGCTTTTGATGATATTCTTTGTGACACTCATGATGGTAAACTCAATTTTCACATTTAAGATACTTACCTGCTTTTGTGCATCGCCAGGTTGTGTCATCTTTGAATTGTTATGTGATAGGTTTAAGATATGTCTTTCTTGCTGACATTTACTGTTGTCATTCATGACGTTTTCTGTTCAATGCCGACGAGCACTTTATAGTGATTTTCTTTTATTTGTATCTTATATTTTCTTTGGTTCCTTGAAATGTAAAAATTTCTTTTTACAGTTTTAGTATGTAGGGACCTATGTGAAATAAAGATATTTGAAAACTACTACTACTACTACTACTACTACTACTTCTACTACTACTACTACTACTACTACTACTACTACTACTACTACTACTACTACTACTACTACTACTACTACTACTACTACTACTACTACTACTACTTCTACTACTACTACTACTCATTAATGATTTAATCTAACCTTGTTTTCTTTCATGTTCCTGTTTTTCCCTGCACACATATATACTGACAGTTCCTTGTTTCCCGGTCATTGTCGACTTTTAACCCTAGGCACCGTACTCCTTCGATCTTCGGATCCGTTAAAAGTTTGATGGAGGGTTATACATACACTTAACAACATAAGTTCTGTTTTCTCCAGTAAGCAGCGTTGAACTGTCTCCTGAATTTATTCCCTCACTGATCATCGATATGTCCATGTAGCAGTACCTCAAGTATCTTTCGTCATCGGAATTTCGTCTTTGTTCTCACGCTGGTTTAGATCTTTTGTGTACTTACATTGTAAATATTTGTAAATTGTATTTCGCAGGTTCTCTTTTTCACTTTTTTGCTATTTTGGAAAACTGTTTCCGCTTTCAGATTTTAGTTGGTTTGAAAACTACTACTACTACTACTACTACTACTACTACTACTACTACTACTACTACTACTACTACTACTACTACTACTACTACTACTACTACTTTATTTATTATTATTATTATTATTATTATTATTATTATTATTATTATTAGAATCCTGTAGATGTACCAGCCAATATTGCAAAGACGATAGTGGAACGTGGGATGACAGTATCGCTTAAGTTTTTTGCTCTGACAGTGCCCTATGAATATATTTCTTTAGCCTTAGAAAATATGTTTGAACTCTCATGGAATGAGTTAACACTGACTGGTCAAGCTAAGGCATTAGGTAAAGTTAACATTTTACCTGTTCTTATGGTGTATTACATTCTTCAGCGTTTGTGTATTTATATGTTCCAGATAGAATGTACCTGACAGAGAGATCAGTAACGATTGTGTGTTACGTAAAAAGCAGCATATTAACATCCAATGTCATATTTTTAAAACTGGTCATGAGCTTTGCTTAGTTATATGATCGTATAGAATAGTGCGGTCTCTTTCTTGCATTTATTGAATTGCTTCCGATGGAGCAACATTGGGAAAATGAACATGCTTACAACTTTCCTGTGTTATCCAAACGCAATGATTCTTGTGTGTTTAGTCTGTAGATTTTTTCCTGAATTTGAATATTTTGTGCTTTCTGTATTGAATCAAATAAAAAAACAAAAATGTATGTCTGTACTTGTCTTGTGTATAAATGCACAAATGAATGCATATGCAAGGAAGGGTCGAGATGAAGTGTGTGCAGTGAAGAATGACGGTATGGAAGGATTATTGACTGGATGTACCTAAGAGGATATAAAACATACTTATCTTCATTAAATGTATTTTTCTGATGTCTTTTGAAGGTTGTCCAGCAGGAAAATATGGAGGTTTTTGCCAGTACGATTGCATTTGTCAGAACGGAGCTATCTGCCATACATTTAATGGAGCCTGTAAATGTCGGAAAGGTTGGAAGGGAGTTGCTTGTGACATTCGTGAGTTGTCAAGAAATATTTTTGTTTCCTTACTTAAATTAGCTGCCGACGTTTTAACAGCGACATTCAATTGGCCCTGGAAGATAATTCAATATTATAATTAGCATGGAAAGTGCGCTCTATGAAAGAAAACTTCCTGCAGTGAGTTGTGGCATTCCAACCATCTAGCCGATACTAATAAATTGGTAAAAATTACATATATTTGGTTTTTTTAAAATATGAAAGCTAAGAATACAGTCAAAAAGGTTGCGAACATGATTGGAAGTAGTTAAGGATAATTGAATGGTGAAGTAATATCGGTTTAATCTAGAAATGTACGCTCATCTGATTTTCTTCTTAAGTTATACACTTGTTTTTATGAGTAATTTGTGATATCGGAACTTTCGGATACAGAGCACCTAACACTTTTAAGAAATTTGAAAAATATGGAGGTCCGATTATAGAAATTTATTCCAATCCTGATCGCGATTCTCGGGTGTAAAATTGCGAATTTATATATTTGAGATTTAAGCAAGGATTAAGAGATATGATGATGACCTTGTTTGGAAATTAGACTTAAAGTAAGAATAGAAGTAAAAATGGTGATGTATGAAACTATTTTGAATATACAGTAGGGGATGGAGAAAGGCGATTGTAATTCTTAAAGTATTTTGAGAGTTAACATTCAAATTTAGTTATGAATGTGAAATCATTAATTTCGTATAATCAATTACTTATGCAGCTTACAACACTTAGAGATGGCACCACGAACGATGTCAACATATTACGACAATACAGCAACCTTCTTTTGTCACGCCTATAACATAGAATTTGAAAATTATCTTTCGAATAAATCACGTATTTCGTGGTATATAAATGGTAAGCTGCACGACAGTAAGCAAGACGATAATACCTACATATCAGAACATATTCAAGAAGCCTACAGGTAAGTAAGGAAAATAATCAGGTGAATTAGGTTGCAATAATTGTACATTTGTTTCAATACATCAAATGAAAAGAAGTGTTTGCGTCGAAGTACCGGAAAGTGAAAGATTTTGTCATGTCCGTCCTTACACCCCTGTACAAGCTGTTCTTGGAGATGCCTCAATCGATTTCTTTCAAATTGGTACGAGTACGTAGTAAGTCTATGTCATACATATGCATGCAGATGTGTTTGCGATATAATACGATTCAATGTAGTCGGGGCGTTCTGCTTCAATGTTGTCATGTCAAGAGCTATATATGTGCACCATTTTGTTTCACAATATGAGTCAGTATGGCCGCTATCATGCATTGTCCACAGCCATAACTAAGACGTGTGCCTTCACGTTTGCATTAAAGTTGAGACATGGAAATAACCGTATGTTGCTCTATGCACATCTATTTACTATCGCGATATGATCTAATATGGCTGACAGGTAGTGATTTCATTTAAGAATTTATGTCTAAATCTTTAACACAGACATACCTCGACTATTTTTTTCAAAGTTGACATAAAGACATAGTTCTATGTTTACATGCACTCAATAGATTGTTTTGTAATACGATCAAATGTGGCTGCCAGACAGCCCTTATTTTACAGTTTTTCATGTCTATTGCTTTGCAGTTTTTGCACCAATTTTAATCTTTAAAGTTACTGCAAGGAAATAATCACTGTTAATACATTTGCCGTTTGATCTTGGTTATGATATGATCGTATAGGGCAGCACAGCTATGGTGCGGGCATTTCTATATAAGTACCTTTCATGCCCATTACAATTACCGACGGAGCCATTTGAGAATCAATTTATTTTAAAGTACGTACAATGAAATAACCTTATGTCGTAAACATGCCTGTCGGTTTTTATTTTTGAACGTCGAAAGCATAAAAAAACACAAGTAGCCTACCTGTGCTGATTTCTTTCTTTATTTGTGCACGGACACTACACTCCTTGTATGCCATACCTAAGCTTGTCTATTTCCGTACGTAATGAAAGTGTGTATGGCTAGATTTAACATGGCAAAATATAGTGTGTGGAGTAGATGTTACAAGAAACTTGAATAGCAAACTCAACTTAATTGTGTTAGTAGCAAAATGGATAATACACAAATTTCATTGTACAGAAACAAACAAGTCACATCTGAGACAATTATTGCAATGTGAATTACAACGAAGGAATTTGATTTAATTTCATCTTTTTTTCTGTCATAGTTTAAGAGTGTAGCCATCAGGTTTTGAGAAACTGTCGTACATACATTCTGTGATGTAAACCTTTTTTTCCACTGGGAATAAATAAAGAAGGAACCTTAAAGGAAAAAAAAAGATTTAACATGGAGTTGCACATAATTTGTGGGTTCGTTGGACATTGATGATGATTTTTATACCCAACGTATTTTTTCTTAGCAGTAATAGCGTAAATCTTAACTCAATTGAGTGTTATCATAATTTATAAAAAGGCTTGCGCAGACTGACATATCTTTAAAACTCGTGATATGTTTATTCTTTTATTAAATATTTACTTGGTCAACAAGAGAAGACAGACGTGACAGACGAAATGATCGTCCAAAATTTTACGTTTTATCGGTAGATTTCACCGCTGTAATATAGAGCTGTCTTATTGTAAATGAATTGCATGCTTGTGTTTAATGTGATATTGTTTTCCACTATCATTGTAAATTATATTTTGTATGATATTTTAGTTATAGCAATATCCAGGTGAATCATTTGACTGAGAGCTATACCGGGGAATATAGATGTGTGGTTGAAGATATATCAGGAGTAGAGTATTCGGATACAGGATATGCTGAGATCACTGGTAAGGACAGCGTGTTTAATCTTTCTCTTTCTTTCTGTAAAATAGGAATAACTATTGTCAGCTAAGTCAGGAAAATACCATGTTTCCACCGTAAGTTCTACAAACGTCTCTATCGTAACTTGCCATCATCCTCATTCTCGTTACTCTTAATGTTATCCGTATGTGTGAGCCCATGTGAACATAGAAACATGCCGTTCACAAACTTGACACGAATTTGAATTTGGACTTGCTGATAACTATTCTTTTTCCACTTATAAGCTTTTTATTAGAGTCTCATAAAAGGAAAAGTAGTCGCATTTCTCATTACTGTCAGAAGTAACAACAGAGTCACATTAAATATGATCAATGTATCAGTGAATAAAAAGTTAATGTTGTTCACCAGTCCTTTGTAAATATTTCCCCATAGTATGTCTTTATCTGGTTTGGGTTTTTCGTTGGCTATGAAGACTTCTATTATCTGCACATTCGTAAAGTTAGCGAAGTTAAGCCCCTTTTTATTACATCTCACAATATAAATATATATCTTTCAAACGAGTGGTATATGTTATAATTGTATTCTTTCATTAAGGGACCGTTCGGTTTTTACGGCCGGGGGGCGAAATCCAGGGGGGTTCATCGTAATTTTGGAATCCGCGAAGGGGGGGTTCATCGCTTTTTCACTGGTAGGAAAGGGGGGTCACCACATTTTAAAAAACATAATACCTACAATAAAGTTCGCTTTATGCCATGGCCATGATCGACCCTCTTTACCGGCGGGCCGCCTTTGGCAACCCATTACAATAAATATACTTTATGTATTACCCATGACCCTTTCAATGGGCAGACGCCTTTGGCAGCCCACTCCAATTAGGTTTACTCCACGTAATGGCCATGATCGACCCTCTTTACCGGTGGGTCGCCTGCGGTGGCCCACTACAATAAATTGACTTTATGTAATACCCCATTACCTGGGCAGACCTGTCCAGTAAAGTTTACTTAATGCAATGGCCATGATCGACCCTCTTTACCGGCGGGCCACCTTTGGTTGCCCACTAGAATAAAGTTCACTTTGCGTAATGGCCCATGACCCTCTTAACGGAGGGCTGCCTTTGGAGAACCATTTTATAAAGTTTACTCTATACAATGTCCATGGACATAAGTTGCCTATGGAAATGAAGTTAAACATTGCTTTATAGACGTCCTAATTAACAGACGTTTGCATGGATGTGGCTGAGAAGTTTGTGCACTGGCATCTCTGCTACACAAATAAAGTGCGCCGCATACCAGAGTTCAAATCCAAACCGTGCAGGTAAATTCGACATATGGGTTTTGGTTATTTTTCAGCCGGGGGGATCCCCTTTCCGCGCGAGCTCCGTGCCGTACGACGATCGAAATCAGGATAGATTTAAAGCTGAGCAGTCTTTGATCAGTTACAGTTGTAATAGCATATTGCACCTTAAAATGTTCCTTCTGTATGACGATTTTTGTATCCCGGTGTCTTTCTTCTTGGGTTTCATTGAGATATGGACGACTTGCAGCGATGTTGCGCGTGATGTTGTCATCTTCGTCGTATACTTTATGAATGAAGCCTGTTCACATAAACATTCTGATATTTATGCGCAAAGCGTAATCAAGTAAAGCCTCAAAATTAAAGGTTTTTCGTTCTATTTGTAAAAATTTCCTATTATGGGCAAGGGTATATGATAAATCGGTTATTACCCAATATCGCCTGGTCCTTGTGTCGTATCAGCATGGGTGTCATTTGTGCTGCGTCAGACACTCGACTTCGTCTCGTGTCTGACGCAGCACAAATGACACCCATGCTGATACGACACAGGAACAGGCGATATTGGGTAATAACCTCTAAATATATATATATATATATATATATATATATATATATATATATATATATATATATATATATATATATTGTACACATATATATGTATACGTGTGTATACACACACACATACAGATACATTGCCCCACACATATGTTTGCATATGCATACATATACATACATATAGAAAAAAATAAGCACGCATATAGCTTATTCATTCACACATGTAGAATACATACATACACACATACACACATATATACATACATACATACATATACATACATACATACATACATACATACATGCATACATATACATACATACATACATACGTACATACATACATACATACATACATACATACATACATACATACATACATACATACATACATACATACATCGGACTTTGATACAGCTCGAAGATTTTACATTAAGCCTCGTTTTCGAGGCAGCTGCTGACGTTTACAGTATTTGATAGTCTGTTTCCCTGCCCCTTTCTACCGCTGGCTGCGCTACACTCACGAAAAGGGTCAGGTATCCATGCGGCAGCCATTTTACCCAGATTTGGGCAAATGGCGGATGCGCGTGGCGCATGATGTCAGGCTGGAATGTTTGAAATGACTGCGCCCTTGACAGTAACTAAGCAACAAAGTAGGAGGGGCAGTTACATGAAAATTACACAAGTCTTCAAAAATCAATCTGTTTCATTATGCAAAACATCGTACGAGCTGATATATTATTAAAGAGCGTACTTCATCCGAATGACAGAATCGAGTTAGTTTTTGTTTGTTTGTTTGTTTGTCGGTGTGAAAGCATACAAACCCGTTCTGATGACACAGCACGCTGGGAAATACACGATTCTACCCTTACGCACGTCATCCATGTTTACATTGGAATGTGGGAAATATAATAATGGTCACGAGGTCAATCGTGCCAAACAGCGCAGCGGTAGCAGACGATCGAGGAAGTCACATAAGCGCAGCGCCACTTCTTATCTCGCCAAATTTCTTTTGTTTTTGGAAAGTTTTTCGCCCAGGAAGGAGATTTATATACACCAACACGAAGAATCTGACACGTAAGTGTACATGATTTCATCTTACTTGTTTAAAATTATTTTTTTGTGTAAAATTATGCGTTGTATAAGGACGCAGTCTTTCATGCTATAGAGCCTATCGATAACAAAGCCTTGGCCTAAAATACAGTTGATGACCACTCGGAATATTTGCGTTGTTTGTAATTTTTTTTATCAGGACTAAGTATATGTAAAATGTTGTAAAACATCTCTGGGCTACTTTTGACGGGAAAATTTCTATAAGGCCTAATTTCTCAACCCTTGGTCTAAAGACGTTGTGACATCCGGAACAATAACTCACACCTATTGTATAAGGATTTTTCATCATTTGACTAACTGGTATCTTAGACGTACGCCTATCTGATGATAAATTTTAGGAAATATAAAATAAAATATAAAGTCTAACATAAAGTCTAACATAACTAAGCAAATCTCCCCTTCTTCTGTTTTATCATAGGTCCTCAGTGTTTGCCATAATGGCCCCTGATTTGTTCCAAACACGGTCTGTGAATTCTCTTAAAGAATACGTATCTCAAAGAGGACTCAGTAAAGACGGTACGAAGGCTATGCTTGTTTCTCGCGCTTTTGCGGCATGGGAGATGCATCTACCTATATTAAAGACACGGGAGCAAATTACTTTAGAAAAAACAAGTACTGTACAGTACGCTGTTACAAACTACGAGTGGTCAACTTCCCAATCCGTTCCACTTAGAGGATTGCTGGTTCGGTAAATCAAGTAATGGACTAAAGAAGTGGCCCCCAGTATATTTTAATGATATCTGCCAGTTCGTTATGATTGACCATCCAGATGGCGATATAGACTTACGAAAAAGAATTTTAAATGAATATAAAGAAGGGAAATCTTTCCGATTTTTCGAAATTAATTGGATAAAAGAGATATTTGTCCACGAGATTTCAGAAACTTGCAATTATGTGTTTCTGCGTTCAAAGTGTACACCATCACAACGTTGAATTGTCCTCCACATGACTTGTGGGTATGTGAGACAAAAGAAGGCAACATTCACTCTGCATATTGCACTTGTACTGCTGGGTAGGTGTATATATGCTATGATATGATATGATATGATATGATATGATATGATATGATATGATATGATATGATATTATATAATATTATATTATATTATATTATATTATATATATATATTATATTATATATTTTTCATGTCACGTCATATCACATTATATCACATTAGATCATTGGTACAATATACTATATCATGTCAAATCATATTGTCTGATATTGCGACATAAATGATTCCGAATAATATCATATTCAAGACAACATCGATAGATTTCGATTAATCAAAGATTTGATATGTCATGCAACTGTTCTTTTTTCGAATTTGTTTCAGATTAAGTGAAACATGTTGTCATGTAACGGCCCTGCTCTTCAGGGTTGAGGCAGCTAATCGGTCTGGCATGACAAACCCAGCTGCAACACAGGAAAGATTTAGATGGAATATTCCTTCTCAAAAGACGTCCATTCCATATATAAATGTGAGCGATATGAATTTTAAACAGGCACGATATAATGCTACAGGTAAGTATCGTCAAAATTGTAAAGCGCCTTGAGCACATGTACTTGTGGATACGTGCGCTATATAAAACCCATTATTATTATTATTGTTATTATTATTATTACAAGTTTAGGGGCTATAAGTATTATATAGAAATCTAATAACACGTCATTGAAGCGGTGGGAATTCTGAAAAAGAGGTGTTCGAATGCAGGTCCATCGTGGCAGTCGTGGACGCACACAAAACAAGGCACAGTGACTATGGAGAGTCTATGCCAGTGTATTTGCTGCAAATATACCTTCACGCATGCGCACTCGTTTTCCAGTGTAGTCTGCCAATATGAGCGTGCGCAATTATGTTTACCTGCGCGTGAATGTGTAGTCTGTACACTACGTCCCATGCTATAATCTTGTCGTTCAGTTTTGCATGTTGACAGAATCTAGAATTACTGCAGAGAATACTTTTCAGGACATCACAAGTGAGTCCCTAAGGTACCAAGTAGGACGTTTAGGAAATCCTTTCAGAAAGTTCACGCCGCCTGTGGCCATTTGTGGAGTATAAGCTTATACGTACATGGAGCGACGATATACAGTATTTCTACTCAACATATTGCCGAATAATATGCGATGGAATTTTGCGTTTCACGTCGTACAATCATTCAGATGAAATGCCGGCCTTCTCCAAACTTTGAAAAAAATCAGGGTGACAGACTTTGGACTGCTAACTCTTGTATAACAATGACGTTGAAGATATTTGTAATCGAGCTCGGCAACATTTTTTGATTTGAGAACTCTCATCATGGCGGATTTACTGAAACAGTGAGTATTCAACAACTTTTTCCTATGTCCACGTAGCACTTGTGCAAAAATAAGCGAGTCCACAGGCTTGTGGCGAATCAATAAAGGCGTTTTTCACCAAGCTGAAAGGTTGAAAGATGCGTCGGTCACTTTGGGACCGACGCAGTCAAACCCAGCTGGGCATAGAAATTTGCCATAGTATGACTTTGTTCTGGAGACACCGGCCGTGCGGTGGGGTTTTGCAACAAAGTTTCCATATCTGAACTGACGTACTCGAATGACAGGCACAGGAAACGATGGCCAATATTAATAAAAACGCATTCTCGTTGCATATTGATAATAATGTATCAATCTAAATGCCACGGAAATTATGCCTCCTCCCAACAGAAGGGCCATGGTCTATTTTTAGCCCTGCTACAGTATGTCTCAGTGCTAAAAAGGCCATATTGTTGTCATGTTGTCATGGCGACTTTTAAAATTTGCATACAACTGTGAGAGTGAAACGGGTTGTTTATAGGTCACAAAACTTTTGAGTCCCACTGTCGTCCATTACACCTTTCAAAGGTGTGCAAGTATACACATCAAAAGACTAGAAAATTCACTTCATGGGCAGAATCTCGTAAAGTACATGTAGCTTTTTCTTGTCTGGTTAACGAAAAAAGATACCCCTGATCTAAAATATGCATGGTTTTAAATAAAAAACTGTGGTTACCTAAATGGTTACCATGGCAACATGAAACAATAATGAACATGGAGTTCATGCTGTCAGAAATACACCTAGGAGAGCATTTGCATAGTAACTGGGGTTACTTTTAATGGAATTTGGAAAAACTTTGAAATTCTAAAACGCAAATAGGTTACTATGGAAACACAGGGCAGTAAAAATGGATATCAAGTTTTGTCTTTCTAACCCAAAATAACCCTTTGGTATAATATTTCTGTTGATTACTGGATTTTTACTCTGGATATTTGGTCTTCCTAACCAAAAATATCCCTTTGATATAACATATTCTGTTGGTTACTGGATTTTAGGTGGAATCTTTGAAAAACTGGTAATTTTTACTCCTGAATGATTACCATGGAAACATCTCACATTAAAATGAGTGTGATTTTTTTGTGGGCTAACAAGAAAAAACCCTTATTATCAATTTTTTTACATCAATCAATAATTCTTTAATAGGAATTAGGGAAAAAGTAACGTTTTCAATCCCAAAATAGTTACCATGGCAACTCGAAACATTAAGATAAGTCTTGTTTTTGTGTTCTCTGACCCGAACTCCCCCACTAGGTAATTTTCATATCAATCAAAGTAACTTTTCATGGGATATTAGAAAAACTGAAATTTTCAACCCCTAAAATGGTTACCATGGGAACATGGGGAAGTGAAATCGATATCATATTTGGTCTTTTCGACCCAATGGTGAAATTTTCAAGGAAATTGAACCTATTATTATTCGCATCATTATTTCTATATAATACTTATATTAATTATTATTAACATGTGTGAAATTTTCGGTGTGGTTCATCTTTTGATAGAGACAGAGAGACGGCGACAGAGACGCATGTAGAGAGAGAGGGAGGAAGGGAGTGTGGGAATACATTTAATTATCTATTAATCATTAATTATATTACTAAGAGTGGTGATATAGCGGATTGTATAAATCAAAATATTTACGCCGCCATGTTCACTTCTCATTCATTTTCAGGATTTGTGAAGAGGCCACTAGTAGCCGCGATGAAACGATTCTTTTGACCACTCCCAGAAGATCACAATACAACACATGATGACAGGCATATTACTTTGCACGATAAATTAAAAAGAGTTGTACCTAATGCTTGCCTCCATACGTTGTTTGAAACACCAATTGCCGAGAGTTCTGTTTCTGAAAATAGCAACACTGTAATTGATAACTGTGTAGAGAATGCATACTTACCGGACTTGGCGATCAGACTTATTGATAATTCATATACTTGTAATTTAGACAGCAGAGTTGAAAGATTTCTCACTTCATTGCCCTTTATTCTGACAAAGATATTATTCATATTGAAACAAAGACAAGAAAACAACATGACAATCCAATGTGGCATAAACTCAGGTCTGGGAGAATAACAGCTTCCAATTTTTACGCCGTGTATACGAAAGTTAAGAGTATGAAAGGTCACAGTATGTCTGGTGATATAAACGTATCATCTTTATTTTCACGCTTAATGGGATACAATGCTGTAAGCCCAAACATTGCTTCTTTGCAATAGTGTTACGTGCAGAGAAAACGAACAAAAGGGTGAACTCAGCAGTTTCCGTTTAAACAAAATTTATTACGAAAACAAAACTAATTGCTAAGTTAGGGACAGAGTACAAGCTTTAAAAGTGTACAGACTACTTATCTCAGCTGGGACGGCAAAGCTCCAGTCTCAGAGTTGTAACAGTCAGTCGGATGAATGAACAGTCCTTTGGCTTGCAGGCTTGAAGCTGCACAAAGACCACAGTATAAATCCAGCGTTGACAGTGAAGGTCTTGAAAAGTCTTGAGAATGACTACTGCTGGAGTTTAGTAACACACAAGAGACACGATCCCAAAAGTCTGACTGGAAGCTGTGCACGTCCCTTTTATAAAGGCATATAAGAACAATCTAGAACTTTTATTGACATGCTAATTACTGTTCTAAAATTATCTCTCTTACACAACTAATCAACTTTCCAGAACATTCCAAACATGACTAATTGAATTCAAGGTTGTGAGGTCATTAAGGGCAGTGACCTTGAGAATGTTCTAGACTAATTGAACTCTGGTCATGATGAGTGTGGGGTAAATGACCTACATAACACACCCCCTCTTCAAAAAAGAAAATTTTTCAAAGAAAAATCTTTCTTTTACAAATGTAATCTTGAAAAGGATTTAAGTACTCAAATTTTGTTTTACTCTAAAGTAAAATTCCTTGAAAGTGAACAACAATAAAATTTCTTGAAAGTGAACAACAATAAACTCTAAATACGAGAGAGACAGTCTGCAATTAAATTGTCTCTGCCTTTGATATGTGTAATGTCAAGATTAAACTCCTGTAACATTAAACTCCACCTTAGCAATCTCTGATTTTTGCCTTTCAATTTCTGCAGAAAAACAAGAGGGTTGTGATCAATATAAACCACTATTGGCTGATTTGAAGAAGTAACATAAACTTCAAAATGCTGTAAAGCTAATATCAAAGATAAACACTCTTTTTCAATTGTAGAGTAGTTTCTCTGGGATTTGTTAAATTTGCGTGAAAATAGCAAACAGGATGATCTACACCATGACTATCCTCTTGCAATAAAACGCACCAGCAGCCGTATCACTAGCATCCACAGCTAATTTGAATGGCAAAGTGAAATCTGGTGCAGACAACACTGGGGCACTTTGCAGTATGGCTTTAAGTGTGTCAAATGCCTGTTGGCATTGCTCTGACCAAACAACTTTACTTTCTTTTTAAGTAAGTTAGTCAAAGGCTCAGTAATTGTGGAGAAATTTGGACAGAATTTTCTGTAGTAACCAGCCATACCAAGAAAGCGCATCAGTTGTCGTTTGCAGTTTGGTATGGGAAAACTTGAAATGGCACTGATTTTGGCATCAACAGTGTTTTACCTCACCCTGTCCTACAGTATGTCCGAGGTAAGTTACCCTCGCCCAACCAAACTCAGATTTGGCAAGGTTGACAGTCAACATTGCTTTACTCAGTCTCTCAAAGAACTTCCGCATGAGCTTGATGTGTTCTCCCAGGTGTCACTATACAGGAGACGTCGTCAACGTAAGCTGCACACCCGTCTAGCCCGGATATGACGTCGTTGATCATCCGTTGGAACGTTGCCGGAGAGTTCTTCATTCCGAATGGCATCACCTTGTACTGGAACAATCCGTCTGGTGTAACAAAGGCGGATATTTCACGAGCACGATCCGTCAGAGGGACTTGCCAAAATCCTTCAGTAGGTCAAATTTTGTCACTACTTGGCTTTTCCCACTCGGTCGATGCAGTCATCAATCCTCGGGATTGGGAAAGTGTCTGTCTTTGTTAAAGTGTTGACCTTCCTAAAGTCCGTGCACATACGATAACTGTGGTCTGATTTGGGAACAAGTATGCACGGCGAACTCCAGTTACTTTTACTGGGTTCAATAAAGTCATTGTCCAGCAGGTATTTGACTTCTTCCTGGAGATATTTCGCTTTTGTTGGATTCAGTCTGTATGGATGTTGTTTTACAGGCTTACTGTCCCCAACATCAACGTCGTGATAGATGACGTTTGTCCTCGTTGGAACATCTTGAAACAGGTGTTTATATTCATGGAGCAGTTCTTTCACCTGTTGTTGTTGTTCTGGCTGGAGGTGTGCCAACTTTGTAGACTCCAGCTTCTCCAGGATTTCTGAGTTCTGAAGCTTGACCGAGCCCAGCTTTGAGTTTAGAGTATTTTCACTCAAGTCAGTTTCAGTATCACTATCTTCATAATGGTTTGAACTGACTGCACTGACAGGCTGAGTTATAGTAGGATTATCCCTATCCAAATATGGCTTAAGCATATTTATGTGACATAGCTGTTTTTGTTTTCGCCTGTCAGGTGTTATTATGATGTAATTTAAATCACTCAATTTCTTATCAATTAGGTATGGCCCAAAGTAACGAGCATGGAGTGGTTTGCCAGGAATTGGAAGTAGAACAAGAACTTTTTGACCTGGTTCAAACTTCCGTTTTGAGGTGCTTTTATCATATTTGGTTTTCATTGACTGCTGAGATGACTCAAGATTTTCTCTGGCTAATTCACATGCTTTAGAGAGTTTCGTACGAAAATCTGACACATATTGCAAAATATTCAGACAATCATCATCGTCTGATAGGAATTTCTCTTTAACGAGCTTAAGTGGGCCACGGACTGTATGTCCAAATACAAGCTCAAATGGGCTAAAACCAAGAGACTCCTGAATTGACTCTCTAACAGCAAAGAGCAGAAAATGAATTCCTTCATCCCACTGCTTCTCAGTGTCAAAACAGTAGGTCCTAATCATGTTTTCAAAGTTTGATGAAATCGCTCAAGAGCACCCTGACTTTCTGGATGATAGGCGGAGGACCTATACTGTTTAATGCCTAGCTGATCCATTACTTGTTGAAAATACCAGACATAAAGTTGGAGCCTTGATCGGACTGGACACATTTAGGGAGGCCAAATAAAGTGAAAAATTTGACTAAAGCTCTCACTATAGTCTTTGTCTTTATATTTCTCAGTGGTATGGCTTCTGGGAACCGAGTTGATGTACACATTATTGTCAACATGTACTCATTTCCTGATCTTGTTTTTGGTAGGGGCCCAACACAGTCTATTAGTATCCTACTAAATGGTTCTTGAAATGCAGGAATTGGTTGTAAAGGGGCCTTTGGAATGGTCTGATTTGGCTTTCCTACCATTTGACATGTGTGACAAGTTTTACAGAAATGTGCTACATCCTGCCTGAGATTAGGCCAATAAAAGTGACTGAGAATTTTATGATAAGTTTTCCTGACTCCTAAGTGACCAGCCCAGGGGTTTCATGGGCCAGGCGCAATATTTCAGCACGGTAGGGCTTTGGAACCACAATTTGATGTTTTATAGCCAATCGTCATCAACCAAAACGTCTGGAGGTCTCCATTTACGCATGAGAATACCAGATTTTGTATAATAGGAAACAGAGCTATCTGAAGTTTTACCTTCATCATCTACCCTGTCAAACAAAGACAAAATATCTGGGTCTTTGTGTTGTTCTGCAATGAGATTTGATCTAGAAAATGTCTGACTTTGGTCAGCAGAAGTTTTACTGGAAGTTTCAAATCCACGAGGGATAACGGAATGATCCGTGTCAAACACCTGACTGAGAAAGGTGTCATTTAAGTCAACATCTGTGACATTATTTTTGAGAGTATTTTGATTCTCGGAAGTTTTCTTTGACATGGCTCGAGTAATGGCACATGATGGGAAAAGGCCGGGAATGTCTTGTTCAATTGGCTCTGGATCCTGATCTAAACTAGGATTATCAGTCACAAGTGGATTAGTAATGACCTTGTCCCCAGCAAGGTCGTTTCCAAGAAGAAGGTGAATCCCTTCAAAAGGCAAAAAAGGCCTAATACCTAAAGTCACAGGTCCAGAAACAAAGTCCGAAGACAAATAGACATTATGGAGAGGAACAGGAATGTAGTCATTCAATCTACCCCCTTAATAAGAACTTTAGAACCTGAAAATGACTTTTCAGAAAACGGCAGGGTATCTGCCACAAAAGAGACTGGGAAGCCCCGGTATCTCTTAAAATTTTGACAGGGGTAGCGGAAGAAAAATCACTAGAAAGTGATATAAAACCATTATGAATAAATGGCTCGAAAATACCCATAATGCTATCTTGAGAAGAATTGACCTTGACCTCATTAATTGGGGATAAGAGGGGTTTAACCTCAGAAAATGTGTTGCACACATTATTAGACTCTAATTGAGTTGATGAAGAAATAAAGCCGGTGGGCTTAGATCCACTTTGACCACTTTGACCTTCACGTTTTCTTTTCAATTTAAAACAATCTGACATTAAATGGCCGTCTTTCTTACAATAATTACAAGAAAGTGTACCGAAACTGTTTGTCAGAAGGAGATTGAGACTTGGGATCTGATGATGTGGGAGTGTTACTTGAACTCTGTGAACTGTTGTCATTTGATTTTCTACTGTCCTTTGAAAAATTCTTGGACGAAAAGGAGGAGTTAAATTTACCTGCATTGTTTCTGTATGAAAAGGACTGGGATGGTTTGCTGAGAAATGAAGATTTGTGGGTCAATGAATAATCATCGGCCAAACGTGCAGCAACCTCTAATGTATCTGCCTTTTGTTCATTGATAAACGTCTTGATGTCACTCCGGATGCACCTTTTAAATTCCTCAATCAAAACAAGTTGTCGTAATTTGTCATAATTCTGACTGACCTTTTCAGAAGAGCACCAACGATCAAACAGTTGTTCTTTTGTTCGAGCAAATTCAACATAAGTTTGATCCTTCACCTTCTCACAATCCCTAAATTTCTGACGGTAAGCTTCAGGCACCAACTCATAGCCCTTGAGAATTAATTCCTTCACAGAATCATAATCTGAAGCCTGCTCTACTGACAACTGAATGTAAATTTCTCTGGCTTTACCCACCAAAGCACTCTGCAAAAGCATAGACCAGGACTCCTTAGGCCAATTCAGACTCTGAGCAATTTTCTCAAAATGAAGGAAATATTTATCAACATCCTTTTCTTGGAAAGGGGGAACTAACCTGAAATGCTTAGTGATGTCAAACTTGTCTGAAGGGAAGAATTTTCCTGACTGTCCAAGCTCTAAACGTTTTATTTCTACCTGTAATCGCTGTTCTTCTAATCGCAATTTTTTTCTCTCTGTCTTTCTTCCATTTCTAATCTTTCCTGCCTTTCTTTTTCTTTCTGTCTTTCTTCCATTTCTAACTGCATTCGTATTTTTTCTTTTTCTAATGCCTGTCTCTCTTTTTCCATTTGTAATTCTTTTTCTTTCTGTCTTTCTTCCATTTGTAATTCTAGTTTCTTAATCTCCAAATTTGTCCGCAATTCTAATTCTAATTTTCTGAGTTCAGAGGAAGACTCAGGCTCATAATCTTTTAAGGCAGACTCCTCAAAATGGCCAGAATTAACTAAATGTTTTGCAATCTTGAACTGTATTTCTCGCTTGCGCATAGATCTTTTGACATCTACTTTAAGGAAATTTGCCAGTGCTATGAGGTTGTCTTTTCTGAGGGAATTAAATGTGTCCTGATCAAGGTCATCCATAAATTCGTCTGGCTTGAATTCCGCCATGATTGAATTTCGCTGAGTTCACAGTATACAGTAGTTTTGAAAAGGCTGTCAAAATGTTGTCAAACGGCTCAAATATTCGCTCCCGGACGAGCCCCCAATTTGTTACGTGCAGAGAAAACGAACAAAAGGGTGAACTCAGCAGTTTCCGTTTAACAAAATTTATTACGAAAACAAAACTAATTGCTAAGTTAGGGACAGAGTACAAGCTTTAAAAGTGTACAGACTACTTATCTCAGCTGGGACGGCAAAGCTCCAGTCTCAGAGTTGTAACAGTCAGTCGGATGAATGAACAGTCCTTTGGCTTGCAGGCTTGAAGCTGCACAAAGACCACAGTATAAATCCAGCGTTGACAGTGAAGGTCTTGAAAAGTCTTGAGAATGACTACTGCTGGAGTTTAGTAACACACAAGAGACACGATCCCAAAAGTCTGACTGGAAGCTGTGCACGTCCCTTTTATAAAGGCATATAAGAACAATCTAGAACTTTTATTGACATGCTAATTACTGTTCTAAAATTATCTCCCTTACACAACTAATCAACTTTCCAGAACATTCCAAACATGACTAATTGAATTCAAGGTTGTGAGGTCATCAAGGGCAGTGACCTTGAGAATGTTCTAGACTAATTGAACTCAGGTCATGATGAGTGTGGGTAAATGACCTACATAACAATACGGCCGAAACATGGAACCTGTAGCTAAAGTTAAATATACAGATATTTTGCAACGATGTCATGTTGACTTGTCTGTAAGGGATTGCGGTATTTTCATCGATAAAGAGCGGCCATATTTAGGGGAAACACCAGACTACCTTGTCAACTGCAAATGTTGTGGTAACGGTTGCTTGGAAATAAAATGTCCGATCAGTATTTCACATACTACTCCAAAACCCGGACATCCAAGTTACTTAGTCGATGATAATGTTAAATTAGGTTTAAAACAGAATCATGCATACTATGCACAAATTCAGGGGCAGATGGCCATCACATGTCGTAAATGGTGTGATTTTTTTGTTTACACATCACATGTCTATCACATTGAGAGAATTATGTTTGATTGTACATACTGGGACAAAATTGTTACAGCTTAAGATTTTTTTCAATAATTTTCTTGCAAAAAAGCTTGTAAATAGTCAATCCAAAAAAATTCAATCAGCCAGATGTAGAAATTAGCAATTCAATTCAATCACCGGACACAAAGCAGGCCTTCGCATTTATGGACAACGCCATTGAAATACAAGTACCTAAAACCATAAAAACAGAGAGAAAGAAAAGCAAAGTTGATAAAAGGAAATTAGATGAAATAAAGAAAGTCATTTGTCCTTCTTGCATTGAGGTTTGTTTAGAACCCAATGACATCCAGAGTTTGAACAGCGGAGCATTCAATGCGACGGTTGTGACAGATGGTATCATTTTAAATGTGTCAAAATATTTTCAGCATCAGTAATAGAAAATATTTGCGAAATCTGGTTATGTAAGTCATGTACTGAGTGAATAAGTGGTTTCAATTGTGGTGTAAAGTAACATTGTACATTTTTTAGTATTTAATATGAGCATTTCATTTGGAAATAGAAAATGTATTTTTGAATTGATACCGTGTTTTCTCTGCGTGTTCATTGAAAGGGGCACATGGAATAGTGTATTTTATACACAGACTCGGTGGGAAAATTTTACACATACAGACTCGTTCTGAAGAGAGCTACAGCTGAAAAGTTTTATACAATAAAGGAAAATGTGATTGAAATATTAGTGCATGTTGCTTTCTGATACTAAATTCTCATAGAGAAAACAGAAAAGTATCAGGAACTTGCCATGCTTTTCATATGAAGGGTATCCAAAAAAATATGTTTGACATTTCAAAGAAATGCGCCCAAGGGCGCGCCGAAGAATTTTAAACATACAGATCTCTCAAATATATATATATATCTTATTATTATTAAAGTAACGCGCCCAGAGGGCGCGCTGAAAAATGGAACTTAATGCTGAAATTTGTGGTTGGCACAATGCATTTTATGCAAGTATGAGCCCTTGTAGAACTTGAATAACACACTCACCCTCCCCCCCCCCCCATATTGGGCATTTCAAAAACATGGTGCCCCCATCACCAAAGTCAAAAACAGGGTGACCCCCATGAATCCACCCCCCCTGGCTGAAGCAACTGACCAGTCCCTTAGCTACATGCTCGCGTGTACCTCCATGCTCCTTGTGTTCAATACCCCGAGGAAAGTCCAAGACCAAGAATTGCTGTCTTTTTACTCAAATTTATCTTCATCCATCATTGTGCATGGGTTTATTGCACCAAGATTTCAGTATTAAATTTTTGTCTTTATTCTCGTAACTGTGTAGACCACGAAAGTTCGTTGCACAGCTGACGGACTGCAGTGGTCTCAGTGAACGATCGTTGTATGGTTGACGCCGTTGTATGGTTGACAAGTAGCCCTGCATACAGGTCTGTGTGTTCCTGGCGTTATACGGCCTCCACCACAGCCGTACAACGCCGGGAACACACAGACATGTACACAGGGCTAGTCTACGAGCAGCCCAGATCAATGGTGATCTCACATGATAGCAATACCACGATCATTGTTGTAGCTAGCTTACTAGATCAAAATAAACCGGAGAGTTCAAATGTACTTGAATAGCACAAGCGCCAGCACTATGCGTGTATTAGCTTTCGTCTTGCCAGGGTCTAGCCACGTACAATACCGGGCAGAGTTCAATCATGCTTTCTAAGCACAAGCATCACTAGGTATTACACTTAATCAAAATCGAGTCTGTATGTTAAAGTTTCCCATCGAGTCTGTGTATAAAACTTCCCAGCTAGCTGTATGTAAAATTTTCCCATCGAGTCTGTGTATAAAACTTCCCAGCGTGCTATGACTTCAGAACGAGTTTGTATGTAAAATTTTCCCATCCAGTCTTTTTATAAAACTTTTCGGCTATAGCTCTCTTCAACGACTCAGTATGTGTAAAATTTTCCCACCGAGTCTGTGTATAAAACTTCCTAGCGTGCTGTGTCTTCAGAACGGGTTTGTATGTAAAACTGTCCAACCGAGTCTGTGTATAAAACTTCTCAGCTATAAGCTGTGCCCTCAGAACGAGACTGTATGTAAAATTTTGCTGTGTGTAGTTGTATCATCAAAGCGAGGCCGATATATATATAAACGTTTCGCAGCTGTTCTGAGCTGAGTAAGTTTCTTACATAAAGAACCTCGTTTGGATACAGCGATACTTCATCAGAACGAGGCTGTATATATAAGATTTTGCAGCACTGTCAGATACTGTAAACGTCAGCAGCTGCCTCGAAAACGAGGCTTTAATAATGTAAAATCTTTGAGCTCTATCAAAGTCCGATGTATGTATGTATGTATGTATGTATGTATGTATGTATGTATGTATGTATGTATGTATGTATGTATGTATTTGTGTACGTGTGTATATGTGTATGTATGTATGTATTCTACATGTATGAATGAATACGCTATATGCGCAAACATATGTGTTGGGCAATGTATCTGTATATTTGTGTATACACACGCACATATATATTTGTGTATATATATATATATATATATATAATTCCTCTCTATATATACGTTTTCCATCTTTTCTGTCTCTAAAAAAAGCTTGATTGTGTAAATTAATTTTTTTACATTTGGCGCCTGGTGTGCCGTTTCTCCAAGAATCATAGCGTCCATTGGATTACTAAAAAGTCAAAACATGCTATTCAAACATACATACATACATACATACATACATACATACATACATACATACATACATGCATGCATGCATGCATGCATGGCAGGCAGGCAGGCAGGCAGGCAGGCATCATGCATACATACATACATACATACATACATACATACATACGTACATACACACACACAAGTATATATATATATATATATATATATATATATATATATATATATATATATATATATATATATATATATATATATATATATATATAATTTACATACATAATCATACGCGTACGCATAGAGTGTATTCATTCAGACATGTACAATACATACATACGTTCATACATACATCATACGTATACACGTACACACATAATTTCGCACAAACATGCATAACACACACACTACACATACATACATACATACACACAAACATACATACATACATACATACATACATACATACATACATACATACATACATACATACATACATACATATATACATACATACATACATACATACATACATACATACATACAGACAGACAGACAGACAGACAGACGTACATACATGCATACATACTGACATACAGACATACAGACGTACATACATGCATACATACAGACATACATACATGCATACATAGACTATAGAGCCTGGACAGGGGTCGAGCCTCGACGCGAAAAAATTTATATACATAGAACCTCGTTCTGACTTACTGATACAGCTGGACCTCGTTCTGACTTAGGGATGGACCATTAGACCTTAGGAGGGGGGTGGTCACAATGAAACTGTGAAATTTTTTTTTTACTATTGTAAATTTCTGAAATTTTGTTTTTTTCCAATTGAGATTAGCTGTGCAATTTTTTTTTTCAGAGTAAATTTTCAGATTTATAATTTTTTTTTTAGTTCGTCGCTGTCTGAAGATAAAGAGGGCAAAGATGTGGTGCCAAGCACCATAAGCGGCCACGCAAGCGGTCACAGGGGGGGAGGTCAGGAGAGGGGTGTCCCCCTGGTGCTGTTGGAGCTTTTGAAAAATAGAGATTAAAATGGTGTTACTTGGTGGCACTTGGGAGTATTTTTGCAGGGGGTGGTCAGGAGAGGGTGTCCCCTCCTGCCCTTGGAGCTTTTGAAAAATAGACATAAAAATGGTGTTATTTGGTGGCACTTTGGGAGCATTTTTTCGGATTACACATCTTCCTCTGAAACATGGTCTTCTTGCTCCTCAGTAGCTTCCTATAGTTTTGAAAATTGACTATTTTGGTTTCCTGGCTTCCCTTTCTACTGCGTGGTGAAATGCCTATATTCATACATCATGCATATTTCATGATTTACAATTGATTTTGAAAAGCTGAGAAGCTAAAATATGCTAAATAATATAGTTAAATTTGCATAATTGTGTTTTTAGAGCAATTGTTTCCCTTTTTGATCAAAACATCTATTTCTCTGTAGCAGCATGTCCAAATTGATTGGATGTGTATAGATGTGTTGAAATTTAAATATTTGTCTTTTTAGGGCAATTTATGCCATTCATGGTCAAAAATCTGTATTCTCTGAAAGGGCTTGTCCAATTTGTTTGAAATTTGCTACACAAAAACGATTATTCATGCAGATTTATTAAGTATTTGCTATCGAGAAACTTTCAAAGTTCAACCCTTTTGTGTGTTTCTGTGTTGGGATTTGTTGGATAGATGGCATTCTACTTAGTGTATTGTTGAATGTTAAAACATGTGTTCCTGTTGTTTTGAGGCTGTTTTTTGAGAAAAAAGAGTTGAAAATGCCTTTTTAAAAGCAAAATAATACATAATACTTGATATGTTGTTTTATCATAATTGACGTGTTTTCTACTTGTTCACCACATTCTTGCATTCATCATTGCAATAAAATGCTGTGAAAAAAATGAAACTGATGTAGCCTGCATCTGTTATTTTGATCTTAAAAGGCAAATACAACTTTCTGTCTTGACAACCATACCATAGTTTCAATGTTTTACCTAGTGTACCTGCTTGGTTTGTACGCAGGAAACAAGTAGAAAACAGGCTCTATAATTTCATAATTTTCAAGTGATCAGAATACAAAAGTCCTGAAAAGATAAGATAATCACAACTTCCAGTATAAGGGATACAGTCACCCTAAATGTTTAATTAAAATTAAAAATGTGCCTGGAGGATGTACTAAAAAATACAGAAAGTTGCTTTCTGTCGGTAAAATCTAAAAAAAATTCAAAAGTTTGAAGACTTTTGCAGATTTTTTTTTACACCTTTGTCTTCTTATTTATTTTTTTTATTTGCAAACTAGTTTGAAGATTTTTTTTCCGAACTTTCTGCTCTGAAAATTTATATATATATATATATATATATATATATATATATATATATATATATATATTATATTATATATATATATATATATATATATATATATATATATATATATATATATATATATATAAACTGTTCTTGCTGACTGATACAGCCGCAAAACGATACTGTGTGTTCCCGGCGTTGAAGGTGCTGGACAGGAGGCGGTAGGCCTCTCGCGTCGCGCTGGGAAAACAGAGTATCGTACGCATGGAGCTTAGAAGGTACCATGGCAGGGCTAATAATAATGATTCAGGCTTGGTGCAATTATTGTAGCCCAAATGCTGTGCGCGTGCGCTGGCTTTTCTGACCTGTTTTCTTTGCAGTGCTGGCCTGTAGCGGCTGCTGCTTCACAGCAACACATTAGGAAAAGACCGTGCACAGCCCGGCCGGCCGTGAGCTGCCTTTTTTTGCGGCTAGACCCTGGCAAGACTAAAGCTGATACACACATAGTGCTAGCTCTGCATGGCAGGGCTGTGTGTTACCGGCATTATACGGCCTCCCACCACAAGAGCCACCATGGGAGGCCGTATAACGCCGGTAACACACATCCCTGCCATGCAGAGCTAGCATAGTGCTAGCGCTTATGCTATTCAAGTGCATTTGAACTTTCCGGTTTGTTTTGTGCTAGCGACAACAATGACCGTGGTATGACTATCACGAGAGATCACCACTGATCTGGCCTGTTCGTAGAAGAAATGACATGCGCTAGGCGTATGGCGTGTAATCCATGCCAAAATTAACACCTTACATTTTGAGCCAACCTACATGCAACTCTCACGAAGGTACATGCAACTCTCACGAAACTGCATGCGATTCACAAAGCTACACGCAACTCTCGCGAACGTGCATGCAACTCACGAGGCTACATGCAACTCACGAAGCTACATGCAACTCACGAACTTGCATTTTGAGCCAACCTACATGCAACTCTCACGAAGCTGCATGCGACTCACCAAGCTACATGCAACTCTCACGAAGCTGCATGCGACTCACCAAGCTACATGCAACTCTCACGAACGTGCATGCAACTCACCAAGCTACATGCAACTCTAACGAACGTGCATGCAACTCACGAACTTGCATGCAACTCACGAAGCTACATGCAACTCGCGAACCTGCATGCAACTCGCTCGAACCTCATGCAACTCTCTTGAAATGCATTCGCTTTGCGCTGCGACTTATTTGAATCGGACTCCCTAGATTACCTTTGAAGCTCAACTCATTTTGCTTGAAGCTCGTTTTTGAGCTGAACGCATTCGTGTCGGGGGAAAGTCCGTGTGAAGGGGGGACTTGGTTGGGGTAAACCAATTTTAAATAGGGTCTGCTGCATGCTGCCTTCGATTTAAATAAAGGCACTTCTGGGTTGAGAAAACCATACGTGAATTGGAGTACACTATGTCGGTTAACGTGTGTGAATGAGGTTCTATCGTATTTTATTTGACTCTCATTTTACTTCAAGTAGACTGTGCCACAATGTGGTTTACAATAAACCAACCCATCATTAAAGTGACTAACTTTGCTCCGACAACGCGGAAGCTTATGAGACGTCACAACGCGTCATACCAACGTCATATGACGTATTCAGATGTGTTCTGCCAGTGAGCCAGGGGATCTGAAAAAAAATGACCCGACATATAGTATATGCAGTGCAACAAGCAACTTGAGTTGCCCGTTGCATTGCCTCGTTTGTACGATGTCATCGTGTCACTCGATTACCATGGACGAAAACAACAATTGTCCTGCGCAGCGTAAAATCTCCGTGCTGTGTGAATTTATCTCTGCGCTCATGGAAATTCTCCGCGCTGTGTAAAATCTCGGTGCTCTTAAAAAATCTCCGCTGTGTAAAATAAATCGTGGCGGTGTGTAAAAATCTCGGCGCTGTTGAAAACTCTCCGCGCTGTGTAAAATAATTCGCGGCAGTGTGTAAAAATCTCGGCGCTGTTGAAAACTCTCCGCACTGTGTAAAAATCTCCGCGCTGTTTGAAAATCTTGGTGCCTTTTAAAATTTCTCTCTACTGTTTAAAATTTCTCCGCAGGCTGTTTCAAATCTCCCTGCTGGAGACAATTCTCCGCATCGTTTCAAATTTCTCTCTACTGTTTGTTCTCTGCGCTATTCACTTCCGTGACTATTCAATAAGGAAAATGAGGGCAACTTCACACAGCGTATGCGTACAGCTGGCGATGTTTTACGGGTCGAGTATTAGCCTGCTAAATACGTAGTCCTTACAATCGCCTTGTCAGACGTAGACAAAACAAATTGAAATCATAAAAGTCGACAGGAAGTGGCCCAAGGATATATCCTTTACAATCGAATTAATGTAAGAGAAACAATTTACAAAAACACTGAACATTTGCAATGTGCAGATTGCCTTAAGGATGGTTACCTATGTACACTATGATGAGTGATTCCTGGAGATTCACATCTAGTGATTGATCATCGGATGTTGCCATCTTTTCGTCTAATTTCATTTTTCTTTTCGTCAAAAAATCGAATTGATCCAACTTTTGTTCAGTTGGAAAAATAAAAATATTCTTACTGGTTAACTTCGGACTACATTTGTCTACACAAATAACATATGCAAAGTAAAGCAGTTAAAATAATACTGATATTGACAGAAGTGCAAACATATTTGCTAACCATGAATAGCCAGAGACCGACTCAAGTTCTTTATAGATAACGCGAGTTAAAACTGTAAAACAGGACATAATTAAACCCTCCTACAATCATATTTTCAGTCTTTAAGCCTAATATGTACATACTATAATATGTACATATTATTTTTTGTGTGTATATAATATTTTAGATCATGTAGGCAGAAAAGTTCCAGAAACTATTAAACACTGATGTAGACGTTTAAAACCCTATTGCTATTGCATTATTTCAGATTGGTTTGCCTTTCGTAAGAAGGAAAATAAATTTGTGCTCTTCGTTTGTGGAATTCTCTACCGTCACAGCTTCATGCACTTCTATCGCTGGTTGAATTCTTTCGCTGGCCGATTTTTGCGTAGGCCAGCGGTGCGAAAATAATGCTCTGGTCGCGAGAATGCGGTAAACCGGCTGTTTTAATATAGTGCAATGGTGTCCCTCGTGTTTTTCAGGCTCGTGTTCAGAGCAATGTGCGAACAAATCAAGACTGATATCGCAGTTTGACAAACACGCAGGACGCAGGTCGCTGTTGTGAAGTCGCAGGTTAGGCCTACACCTTGGTCTAAATGCCGAAGTCGCAGGTCGCATGTTTCAAACTCGCGGGACGCAGGTCGCAGTTTTGAAGTCGCAGGTCGCATGTCGCATGACGTGACCGGTCTTCCATAATATACTATATGTCGGGTCATTTTTTTCAGATCCCTGGCTCACTGGCAGAACACATCTGAATACGTCATATGACGTTGGTATGACGCGTTGTGACGTCTCATAAGCTTCCGCGTTGTCGGAGCAAAGTTAGTCACTTTAATGATGGGTTGGTTATTGTAAACCACATTGTGGCACAGTCTACTTGAAGTAAAATGAGAGTCAAATAAAATACGATAGAACCTCATTCACACACGTTAACCGACATAGTGTACTCCAATTCACGTATGGTTTTCTCAACCAGAAGTGCCTTTAATTAAATCGAAGGCAGCATGCAGCAGACCCTATTTAAAATTGGTTTACCCCAACCAAGTCCCCCCTTCACACGGACTTTCCCCGACACGAATGCGTTCAGCTCAAAAACGAGCTTCAAGCAAAAATGAGTTGAGCTTCAAAGGTAATCTAGGGAGTCCGATTCAAATAAGTCGCAGCGCAAAGCGAATGCATTTCAAGAGAGTTGCATGAGGTTCGAGCGAGTTGCATGCAGGTTCGCGAGTTGCATGTAGCTTCGTGAGTTGCATGCAAGTTCGTGAGTTGCATGCACGTTCGTTAGAGTTGCATGTAGCTTGGTGAGTTGCATGCACGTTCGTGAGAGTTGCATGTAGCTTGGTGAGTCGCATGCAGCTTCGTGAGAGTTGCATGTAGCTTGGTGAGTCGCATGCAGCTTCGTGAGAGTTGCATGTAGGTTGGCTCAAAATGCAAGTTCGTGAGTTGCATGTAGCTTCGTGAGTTGCATGTAGCCTCGTGAGTTGCATGCACGTTCGCGAGAGTTGCGTGTAGCTTTGTGAATCGCATGCAGTTTCGTGAGAGTTGCATTGTACCTTCGTGAGAGTTGCATGTAGGTTGGCTCAAAATGTAAGGTGTTAATTTTGGCATGGATTACACGCCATACTAGGCGTCGACCACACAGTGCTCGTTCACTGCAGGTCACTGCAGTCGGCTGTGCAACTTACTTTCGCGGTCTACAGAGTTAAGAGAATAAAGACAAAAATTTAATTTGGAAATTTTGGTGCAATAAACCCAAGCACTATGATGGATGAAGGCAATTTTTAGACAGCAATTCTTGGTCTTGGGCTTTCCTCGGGGCATTCGACGCAAGGAGAATGGCGGTACACAGAGCATGGTGCTTGGTTGTGTTTACAAGAATTAGAAATGATCAGACATTCCAATTCACCAGTCAATCAGCGACACTCAGCCGATAGAGTATATGAGATTCATTGAACATGGCATGGAGGTAGAAAGAGATCTCTTGCGACCTCCATGCCGTCTTCAATGAATCTCATATACTCTGTCGGTTGAGCGTCGCTGATTTACTTGTGTTTTGAGTATCTGATCATTTCGTAAACACAACCGTTGTATTAGGGGCCGGTCAGTGTTTTGGCCGGGGGGGGGGGCCTGTGGATTATTTTTTGCCGACGTCAAAAAGTGGCTGAACCCCCATTCCAACTTTCAAAAACAGGGTGAGCCCACATTCCAACTTTCGAAAACAGGGTGACCCCCTGTGTGAAACAAAGGTTAACAAAAGGTGGAATATAAATTGAATAATTCAGTATGTATATATATATATATATATATATATATATATATATATATATATATATAATATATATATATATATATATATATATATATATTATAATATATATATATATATATATATATATATATATATATATATATATATATATATTTGGGGGTATATTTTCAACAATCAGTCATTCTGTGTTTTAATGAAATTGGTGTCATATCAGTTTTAAGATAGGAACTTAAAAGTGTCAATTCTAAAGTTTGAGTACAGTATTTTGAATGAGCTGTATGTATTCCAACTCCCTTTATGCATAAGCAGATGTCCAGAAACTATTGTGTAAGGAAAATGTGATTGAAATATTAGTGCATGTTGCTTTCTAATACTAAATTCTTATAGAGAAAACAGAAAGTATCAGGAAATTGTCATGCTTTTCATATGAAGGGCATGCTAAAAAATATGTTTGATATTTTAAACAAAATGCGCCCAAGGGCGCGCCAAAGAATTTTAAAAATACAGATATCTCAAATATATATATATGTCAAATATTTAAAATTTTGCACTAGGACAGGGGTCTAAAATGTGTCTTATTATTATTATTAAAGTAACGCGCCCGAAGGGCGCGCCGAAAAATGCAACTCAATGCTGAAATTTGTGGCTGGCACAATGCATTTTATGCAAGTATGAGCCCTTGTTGAACTTGAAAAACACACTGACCCCCCTATTGGGCATTTCAAAAACATGGTGACCCCCATCACCAAAGTCAAAAACAGGGTGACCCCCATGAATCCACCGCCCCCTCCCTGGCTGAAGCAACTGACCAGTCCCTTAGCTACATGCTCGCGTGTACCTCCATGCTCCTTGTGTCAAATGCCCCGAGGAAAGTCCAAGACCAAGAATTGCTGTCTTTTTACTCAAATTTATCTTCATCCATCATTGTGCATGGGTTTATTGCACCAAGATTTCAGTATTAAATTTTTTGTCTTTATTCTCGTAACTGTGAAGACCGCTAAAGTTCGTTGCACAGTTGACGAACTGCAGCGGTCTCAGTGAGCGATCGTTATATGGTTGACGAGTAGCCCTGCGTACATGTCTGTGTGTTCCCGGCCGTGTAACGCCGGGAACACACAGACATGTACACAGGGCTAGGCTGCGAGCAGCCCAGATCAGTGGTGATCTCACCTGATAGCAGTACCACGATCATTGTTGTGGCTACCTTACTAGATCAAAATAAACCGGAAAGTTCAAATGCACTTGAATAGCACAAGCACCAGCACTATTGGCTTTCGTCTTGCCAGGGTCTAGCCGCGTACAATACCGGGCAGAGTTCAATCACGCTTTCTGAGCACAAGCATCACCAGGTATTACACTTAATCCAAGACGAGTCTGTATGTCAAAGTTTCCCACGGAGTCTGTGTATAAAACTTCCCAGCTAGCTGTATGTAAAATTTTCCCACCGAGTCTGTGTATAAAACGTCCCAGCTAGCTGCATGTAAAATTTTCCAACCGAGTCTGTATATAAAGCTTCCCAGCGTGCTGTGTCTTCTGAAGGAGTTTGTATAATATTATGTAAAATTTGTTCCAACGAGTCTGTGTATAAAACTTCCCAGCGTGCTGTGTCTTCAGAACGAGTTTATATGTAAAATTTTCCCACTGAGTCTGTGTATAAAACTTCTCAGCTATAGCTCTCTTCAGAACGAGTCTGTATGTAAAATTTACCCACCGAGTCTGTGTATAAAACTTCCCAGTTATAGCTGTGCCCTCAGAACGAGACTGTATGTAAGATTTTGCTGTGTGTAGTTGTATCATCAGAACGAGGCCCGATATATATAAACTTTTTGCAATTGTATCGCTATATCAGAACGAGGTTCAATATGTAAGAAACTTACTCAGCTCAGCTTCATCAGAACGAGGCTGAATACAGTATATAACATTTTGCAGCGCTGTCAGATACTGTAAACGTCAGCAGCTGCCTCGAAAACGAGGCTCAATGTAAAATCTTCGAGCTGTATCAAAGTCCGATGTATGTATGTATGTATGTATGTATGTATGTATGTATGTATGTATGTATGTATGTATGTATGTATGTATGTATGTATGTATGTATGCGCGTACTTATTATGTATGTGTGTATGTATGTATTCTACATGTATGAATGAATACGCTATATGCGTGCGCGTATTTTTTTCTATATGTATGTATGTATGTATGTATGTATATGAATGCATACGCAAACATATGTGTAGGGGCAATGTATCTGTATGTGTGTATACACACGCGCGCGCGCACACACACACACACACACACATATATATATATATATATATATATATATATATATATATATATATATATATATATATATATATATATATATTATTCCTCTCTGTCTATACATTTTCCACCTTTTCTATCTCTAAAAAAAGCTTGATTGTGTAAATTAATTTTTTTACATTTGGCGCCTCGTAGTGACACTTGCATTACATTTTGTATCATTGGTGATCGCATGTACAATTCAGTCATACTTTTACAAGAAAATTGAAATGTAAGCAAAAAGGTCAGACCAGTCGTGTTTAGCTTTTAGAACTGCAAGTTTTTAGTTTACAGTTAAAGGTATGGAAATCGATCCCAGGGCCTAGGAGTGGCACATGTAAAACAGTGTGTATCTTTGCGTCAGAGGCGGAATAAACTATGAGTGTATCTATTTATCCAGGAAATCTTAATCCCGATTGCTATGTTTGTACGCATATAGGGCCAGCCAACGTTAGGGACACAAAAAACAACACGGGGAACAAACAGGCAGTGGCTTTGAACAAAATCAATGTACCCGGTACGGTACTTCACCGATATTCGTAGCTTGACGCACTTTGAACATACTAGTAGCTCGTAACAAGGGACAGAGGAAAGCCCATGGAACTACGTGTACAACTATAACAGCCACTCATGTAGTTGGTGCACAGTGGAGATTTTTTGGCTCAACAACTTTGACGGATGATGGACTGACCTTTCCCACTGCAAGCCAATTATTATCTTACTCGATTCAGCACAAAATTTTCGTATGGACTGTTGACGCGGTGTTTACAGTTGTTACGTGGTAGCAAATCCTAGTCGAATCGACGACTGCTGCGTAAACAGTCACTGAATAAACTGTGCACGCATTTACGAGCACTGGATATTTTTACCGTTTTTAATCGAAAACCGTCCGTATACGCGTATGACGGTGACAAAAACAACACCAGGAATCTGGCATACATTGTTACTGAATTACTTTGACCAAAAATTCACCTAAATTCCGAATGATGATCATACAGAACTCTGCAGGTTTCCGGACTAAACGACCCCAAACCGACCGGATCTCAGTCAACTGTACCGGGCTCGACGTCTACTCTGTCAGCGTCAACTCAAACTTTCATTCCAGACAACTTTACCCAACAAACTGGCAATATACTAAATTTACGTTGAAAAAAATTCAAACTGTGTATCGTATTGAAAAAAATCTTACCGGGGCCACGGAGCAAATTAAAAAGCCAACAAACCCCAACAGAAACATTGGAATGATCATTAGTGTGCAAGGTCGCTGTATTATATGTCAGGGTAACTAAAAAAAATCTAGCTTTTTCAGGACGGTGCAAAAGGCGGGGCAGAATTAGACAAGATTACGACCAATGTGTTACCGCCGATGGTACATAACGTACTGTTGATAGCAGGTAGTTCGGTGTCCAGTGATAAACACGATTCCTAATATACCACGGCTGTTGATTTGAACTGCCTCCGATCGAAAATTGTCAATACAAAGACATGATGTCAATAATTTTGCGAGATTATAAGTACCCGCTGTCATCTCGCCAAATAGCTGCGATCAAGATCATTATGATAGAAGCAATCGACCGCCGAACACCTGCTTGCTGTTCTTATACACAACGTGTAAAAATGGGTTATTCCTGCTGAGAAATACGACAGCAAATATTGCAATGTGAATTTCTTACTATCTTCCTCACAATGATTTTTCATCTGTGTCTATTTTACCATGGTTACTGGACCATTTCTGACGATTTTACTGACAAAGAATCCGTTCACACTTATCGTGGAACACATTGCAAACACGTTCAAAAAATTTTCATCACATGAAAGATTACCGTAATCCCCGTTCCAAAGATGTAGGAAATGTATAATTGGTTGTTTATCATGAACAATCCCGAACTGCAGCCTCTAAATACAAAATGATTTTTCTTCTGAACAACAACTGTTCCCGACAACTTTACAATCGCACTCCGGTCATCACATGACGGTTGTAACCGTACTTGTGCTGCCGCCAATGGAGAATCAAAAAATCAAAAGTCAAAATGTATAGAAAAAAATATCAATATCCAAGCAATGTAAAACAGAGTAATTTTGATAGGGTCAGTTTATTGTATATTATAAAAAATCTCCAGGCCACTCGGAACATCGTAAGATTATGATCTCACTCGTTCGAATTAATACTACACTCACTCGGATAGGTAAAACTGGGAACTCAGATCGTTAGATACTGCTTCCGCCAAGCGAATCCGCTTTGCTAAAGATGGTAAAATGACCATAATTATTATTGCTAGTCTCTGTAAATTTTGCCGACTATTCGTTAGTAGTTGTCAAATTTATTGAGTTTGTCCGAAAACTATTTCAGTGAATGGCGTAAGGTTCAAGACATGTGAGTGCGAACGCAATATCGATATCGGGAAAGCAAAATCAGTCACAGACAATCGAGGAAGAACATAAGAGTCTATTACATGTAATCTGCGAATTAAATGAATCCTAGGTTACTATTAAGTAAAAAGGGTAATGTTGTGCCCTGGTTGGGAAAGAAAAATCGATCAAAAAAACGTCAGATAATATTAGAGCAATTTAGTAAAAACAACCTCAGAAAAACGTGTAGACTGAGAAGAACGACATCACGGCGATCTTCAGACCTTTCATCATGTTTCAGTCTGAACGGTCAACATTTGATGCTATAATCTATTTCAAGTGTCTCTTTTTGGTCAAATCAGACAGAGATGAGTCAATCGCGGTTTAGTTTCATCGCCCCGACCCGACAGGAAATAATGCAGCTCATGGGCACCTGCATAATCGTGGCATGAACCATAGACCCTAAAAACGTTTTTAGGGTCTATGCATGAACGTATCCAATGGGCGTCCACTGCCTCGGCCATTGACCATGCATCGCCAGCAAACAACGGTTTTAGACGTCACGAGAGCATTCTTTTCGCACTCTGTGAGCGGTTGAGTGATTTGGGTAGGCAATTGGATTTGGATCGGACTCGAGTTGATTTCGGCCGAAAACAGTATGAAAAGTAGTTGTTCGTGCTCCGTCCAAATTAGATCCGCATGTTGCCGGTTTTGTCCGTGGCAATCAGCAGAGCCGTGGTGGGAGGCCGTATAACGCCGGGAACACACGGCATCGTATGTAGGGCTAGGTCACTATATACTTCCAAAAGAGATCTATCATAAAATATCGTACTGCAGGTCAACATACACATCACCCATTCATAGCCTACAGGTACACAGATCAACAAACAAACAGGGAGAGGCAATGTGCTTGAAACCATGAAGCAGTCCGTTTGTGTCTGAACTCATCTGAGACTCGTGTTCAGTAACCGTTGGTCAAGTATTTTGCTCAGTGGTAAGAATCGTTTATTCATTGTTGACATCGTAATCGATCCGATGTACACATCAAATGTTTGATCGTTTGCACCTTTTCGCGTCCCCTCGTGATTGGCAGCTGTTTGAATGCTTTCATCTATTGTTCTGTGGACGCTTTGAACACAACATCGAAGCAGTTTTGGCATCAAAAATCAACTTAAAATGGAAAAAATGAGAGAATTTCACCAATAAGGTGATGCAACAAGTATTCACAAAACGTAATATGTTGGAACAGTGCTTTAATTTACACCATGGTTGTTGAAAGCTCCAGATTTTCGGGAGCATTCGTTGACGTTGTTACCGTACGCCACTCATATTGGATTATGAATGCCCAGGGAGATAGGGGGTATTTATAGGCTCCCCCTGCCTTTAAGTGGATTGTACGGAAACACAGTACCTTCTTTGACAGAAATAATAATTGTATTTTTCATATTCACAGTAGTTTAGACCATTATGTTTACAGACACAAAATTGCGAAAATTTCAAGTAAATTCAGAGCCCAAAATCCTGCAAAATTAGGCTCGTTTGACATCGCTGGTACTTCAATATCGCAGCGCTGCATGCTGCTGTTTAAACACTAATGCAAAAAAGTAGTAAAATGTGTTACATGAACACTCCAATTTGTGAGAACGCGTGCATGTACAGTGTGTAGGATGAGTGAACACTGAGTACAGTTTTCTGTGGGTTTCAGAGGGAGGAAGTAGAATCTTAATGTTATTAAATGGATGATTTATTTTTGGAGGATGTGGCCGCCTTGAAATGGACCGTTTGGTTTTTGATCATTTGATGATCGGATCTATATCGCTTCAGTATCATGTCATTGTCTCGTGGGTGACATCAATTTCCTAGTTAGGGAGTCAAGAAGTTCCTGCGTCCGCGAACGCAGTCTCCTTAGCCTCCGTGGCCGGAAACGGGATTGGAATACTTCGGCCATGCAGGTCATCAGCCAGCGTCGCTAGCAGTAAAGATTTTCCAGCATTGTCTTGAGTACCTTGATTTCTTGAACGCGCTCGTGTGGGTGTCGTACGTGGCCTCGACGCCACCATTGTGTTTGGTATTCTGATCGTGTACACATGTTTATGGAATTTTTTACAGAGTGTTGGGCTTTTTATGTTTGAACCTGGTCTTTCATATTATTTAATTAATAGAAAAGAATGAAATATGAAGAGTTTGAGACCAAATAACTGATGTATTCTGGCTAAGTCTTCAAGGTCTGAATAGTCTGCTGCGTTCTCGCTGTCACTGAGCGACATTTTGTTTGACTCATATGACGTCACTAGACGCCCTCAGATGGCAAATTTGAGAAATCGATAACAAAACTGATTCTGGGCCAGTCTTGCTGATCGACTCTTTGGCGAAACGAAAAGGTGCTTTTTAGGCGTATTCTTTGCACTATTTTGTCTCTAATCTTCTTTTACATACTTAATACGTTGAACAGGGTAACTTTTTGGCTATTTTTTTCCTTTTCATTTCACCTTTAAGGTGGACATACACGTTACCAACTGCTTTTTTCAAAGATAAGTTTTCATCAAAGATGATAAAAAACCCCTTCTTAAAGCAGAGAATCTAAAGTTTAGCTGGTGGCAATGGTTTACTCGAAGAATGAAGATCAATGTTGAGTAGAAAACCTCAATTTTTCTATTTGTGACAAAAATTGATGTGGAACTGCATGTTGCCAACACAGTTTTTACAAAGCAATATTTCTCATCAAAGATGATGAGGAAACTCCCTCATATCATATATATTTTCAAAACGTAGAGAGTCCAAAGTTTAGTATGGTAGCAGTAGTTTACTCGAAGGATGAAGTGATTGTATATTTAGGGTAAAAAATCTCACTTTTGATATTTAATGATAAAAATAAATTTAAGTCAAATACTTGGCGCTATTTTCTGAAATGTAATATTACACTTTGAAGAAGAGTACATGTAGAAAAAAAGACTATTTATTTTGAATTATCTATCCTCATTCTGAAATGGCAAGGGTTGAAAGACTGACACTCAAAAAGTGATTAAAAATCATGATTAGCACAATTAAAATGCCTCTTATTCAAAAGGTAAGAACTTTATTGCAAAAAATTCATTTTGTAAAGTATGTAATGTGAAAATTTAAGAAAATTGACCCAGGCAGATTTAGTTAAATTCGTTTGACATTTTAAAATTGGAAGGCAAAACAAGCTAGGAAATCTGATGATTTACATAAATTTGCATAAATTTGCATAAATTTAACCGTTTTTGTCGCTCAATGTTTGACTGCTTTACAAGTAGAAGGTGAACGCTACCATATTTTCATCTTTTGTTAACAAATTATTAATCAAAATTGAATAAATAATTGCAAAACAGTGATTTTTGAGCAAAATACGCTGTGTTGGGTGCAGCGCCCCTTAAATTAAGTCAAAAACCGCCATGTGTTATTGCTTTATTGCAACTTTTCTTCAACTGAAAATATGTGGCTCATGAATATCGCTACCATGTTCGAAAAGTCTAAGTGTACCTCATTCAATATCGATATATTTACAGGTTGTAAAAGAAACAAATGGGGTGATAAATGTGAGCTTGACTGTGCCTGTGGACATGCTGTCGAATGCGATCGACACTTTGGGTGTATATGCAGTCTTGGGTGGACTGGTTTATACTGTGAAAAAGGTCAGTAATGTTTTCAAGTCTGCATCGAGAGATAATAATTTCGACTTACAAAGCTCTAATCGCGAGATACTGCGGCTGAACAAATGTAAGCTTAAAAACCTTTAAACGTGAAATGACTATTTTCGTTCGCAGCTTGTCCAGATGGAATGTTCGGGAGTAATTGTTCCGAAGAGTGTTTATGTCATACTGAATACACGATATCTTGTGACTCTGAAAAAGGATGGTGCAAATGTAAAGAAGGGGTTTGTGGGGGCCTGTGTGAAGAGAAGTGTTCTTGTCAATCTTGGGAAAAATCGACATGCAATGGTACAAGCGGTTGCCATTGTGAAGAAGGTAATAATTTCCATTATTCGTTGTGTTCCTGCGTCGTTCATATGTAATTTTTAGCCATAAGTACAAGCAAACAACTATCATGACACTTCTAAATTTATGAATAAATTATTAATAAATTACAGAGCAATTTATACTCACAATTACACCAAGATGTAACACTCTCGAGCAAATGGTAAAATTAATGATATATAAATCAAAATAATTATTGCAAAGGAAAATGTATTACAGTATCTCTGAACTCCATACACAAAACTTGCTGTATAAGCGTACAATACTGTCCAACTCTTCACAGAATTCTCAAAATGAATAATCGAAACTGACAACAGGCATTTAGTATGAGTCAACATATAAAGACAACGTAAACCTTTTCCAAGCAGATAATTAAACGATGCTATGCAGTCATTAACAAACAACAGCACTCGTATATAGAGACATCCAACTTCTGGTACTCGATGGCTTTTATGTTCACATACACGGCAAGCTTCCTTCATACTGACAGCAAATTGACTTCTCTATATTAGCAACTAACATTACAAGATAGGGTACATGAATTTATATTCTCAAGTAATAGTGTGAACAACAAGCGAAGCTCTATTCTCGCTACACTCGACACAGATGTTTCTCAACTTTGGTAATTTGCATAATGCAAATTGCTGAGTTGCTTTCTTCTTTATGTTCGCAACTGCTCAAAACAACAAGGAAAGACACTGGACAAAATACTTGATATAAGTTTAGTATATTTACGTATATTGACGTATATTGAACACAATATCAATTGCATACGAAACGTATATATGAAACATTTCAATATTTTGATGTGCGTAGCGTATATCTATGCAGATCAAGAGTAAACGTAATGCAGCTTTTTGCACATCAAGTGTACGCTTATGCAGATTATTAGTAAACGTACGTATATAGTTAACGTATTACATGTACTGAATCAGTATATGTGTATGTATTGTTGTATATCAAACATTTTACCAAGTGAAAGTCACTCTCACAATGTCCGTGATTATACAGTTTAGCGTTCAAAATGACCATATGTTACAAACTGCAACTGTCTAATATCATTTCAGTTTTAGTCACGCCAAGGGCTTACTGACTACGCATGCGCAGATTCATAATAAAGTACGCAAGTAACCGGAAGTATTCATGGGCGCCGCCATGTTTTTGAGTGCTAGTAAATAAACAAATACGAAACGTGTAAAGCATTATTCTATAAAATGCTATTAATAATCTCTTTTATCGGCCAGTATGTATTATCCACCTTGTCACTTATACAAAATATCGTTACTATCACTCCTAAAATTTAGAAACAGAAAACTGTCGGGCATATCAAAGAGGGCATACGCAAAGAATGCTGGGATTAAATTTTAGAAAAGTGCCCCACCCCCTGTGTTAATAACTAGATGCAAATTGCCAGTTTTGAGACGGAACGCTAGCTTTTTGCAAGTGGAAGTTTGGCAGTGCAGTTACTGTTGCAACTATAATGCTTATCAAACACGTTTTGTTTCTCGTCAAGACTGTTATATTCCAAAGTCAGTTTTAAATACTGGTCAACGGAGTTTTCATTACCGTGCCACACAACTCTGGAATTCTCTGCCAAACGACTTAAGACATGCGCCTAATATTATACAGTTTAAGGTGAAGCTAAGAGAGTTTATCAAACTGAATTTTCCATTGTGAACGACTTTATTATCTTATATGTACTTCTGCCATTATTAAGATTGTTGTATTTATTGAGCCCCGATGAAAATTACTTATTTAGTAACTCGGCCGCTCATTAAAAGTGTAAATAAATAAATAAATAAATAAATAAATAAATAAATAAATAAATAAATAAATAAATAAATAAATAAATAAATAAATAAATAAATGATGGCACGATACGTCCCTTGTGAAACAATAGGTTGTTATCATGGTAAAAATTGCCATTTTTTGTCCAACATTTTACACATTACAGAAAATCTATACCTGCAGGGTTTGACATCGTGTACGTGAACTGTTTTCATCAGAGGGTAAATGGGCATGGTTGTCGTACAAACATATATAGCAAGTAACAATTTATTCTATTTTATCTTGAATCAATACAAATAACATTTCTAGCTTTAACCCCTTGCGCGACACCAAGGGGTGAGCCCTATATAATATTATTATTTACCAGACTGAATGACAATTCTTCATGAGTTGCAACACAGCATGTACAGGCATCAATGGCACTATATGGACAGAGTAATCGAAGACTTCCTATGGACCGTAAATTACCAAACACTGACAAACTTCTTCCAAACTGAAGCATGAGTTACATATCGTCATGGCACTACATCAATTTCGGCCGGATGGCTTGGCTTAGGAACTTAATGTCTAACATTCTAACACACTCAGAGCAAACTCTTTGTGGTGCCACCGCATCCGCTATATCGTTACTACACACACTAAATGAATACAGACACTTAGTATCAAAGTACACCTCGTGGCGCTGTAAATGCTATAGAATTTACATAACAAAGGATGCATCACGTAATGATTTACATAACCATGTCATGTTCGCTGTACTGTACTAAACTGGACATAATTAATATAAAATTCTGACATAAATCTTAACATTAATATATGAACTTTAAATGAACTTTAGAAGTATAACAAATGTGGTATTATTCATTTGGGTTTTTCCACAAGTATCACCTGGTCAAGACAGTGACGAGGCATGGCACAAAAAAAGGATAATAATGGCTATCATCTTACTCTCCGCCCTTGCAATATTTGGTGCTGCTGTAGTTTTCTTACGCAGTAAACACAAGGACAAAATGTATCAGCGTCTTGAAGACGAAGAGAGAGAAATATGCAATGTTTTCAAGGTAAGTATTTAATGGAGTATTATTGTATATATGTTATGCAATTTGCAATAATGAGGTAATATCAAACTGTAACATAAATAAGACAAACCTGAATAAGGTTTCATCAGACGATTTCTTAGGAGTAATGTAAAGTCTTTGTTACCATGGCATGATGTTACGTGACAGAAAACGAACAAAAGGTGAACTCAGCAGTTTCCGTGTAAAACGAAATTTATTATGAAATGAAACTAATTGCTAAGTCAGGGATAGAATACAAACTGTAAAAGTGTATATATAGACTAATTATCTCAGCTGGGACGGCAAAACTCCAGTCTCTGAGTTGTAACAGTCAGTCGGATGAATGAACTGTCCTTTGGCTTGCAGGCTTGAAGTTGCATAAAGTCCACAGTATAAATCCAGCGTTGGCAGTGAAGGTTTTGAAAAGTCTTGAAATTAATACCGCTGGAGTTTCCAAAGACTTGAAGTAACACGCAAGATACACGATCCAAAAATGTCTAACTGCAAGCCTGCACGTCCTTATTTATACTTATGGAATTACATAAGCATATAAGAACAATCTAGAACTTTTATTTACATGCTAATTACTGTTCTAAAATTATCTCTCTTACACAACTAATTAAATTTTCAGAACATTCCAAACAACACCAATTGAATTCAAGGTTGTGAGGTCCTTCAGGGCAGTGACCCTTAGAATGTTCTAGACTAATTAAACTCAGGTCATGATGAGTGTGGGGGAAATGACGTACATAACAATGGTCATTGTAATGAGATACATGTATCAAGCAAGGACAGTAAAACACTGGGCCTCATTAAACTTATGCTGGAAGACTGTAAACCAGCAACTATCGAAAGAGCATGCCAGTCATTCGTACGCCCCAAAACTTGAATTTGCTTACACGGTATCGGACCTGTATGAAAAGGTCAATTACAACAACTTGAAAAAGCACAATACCGTGCTACATGTTTAGTTACAAAATATTAGATCAGTAACTATCCCCCTCTAATAAACAAATTACAATGGATTCCATACCAGACGTATATATTATAGGACAATTATGCTTTCTAAAATCAAGAGAAATAATATCGATATTCAGTACCATCAGCACTTTACGATTTCACCTATAACAACAAGTAGGCATAACCATGATCTTTAGCTACAAATGCCAAAGATAGAAGAGATCTACTTTAGTATTCATTCTTCAGCAGGACAGTTTTTGAGTTGAACTAGCTCCCTACTTCCGTAGTCAGCGCACCATCGCTGTTGTCTGTAAAAAGAAATTTGCATAACAATTACAATAATTTGTCGACACTCTCGCACTCAAAGTGTGCAATGTGCACTTTTCTTTTTATTGACTTGTATTTTATTGCTTTATTCGTTTTTATCAATTCTTACTGTGTATATCTTTTTTCATTGGGTTTTTTTGTATATATATATTATCTATATCTATATCTATATAATACACACACACACACCACACACACACACACACACACACACACACATATATATATATATATATATATATATATATATATATATATATATATATATATAATATATATATATATATATTATATATATATATATATATATACGGTTAAATCTAAATCGGGGAGTTTTCATTGATGAAAATCTGCCCATAACCATTGAATTTTGTAAGACCTAAAGAAATGCAAAGATAAAAACAAATAAATAAATAACCATTTTTGTATTGCACCTGCCACATTAACTGTCATATTTTCTGAAAAGGTTATTCGACCCCATAATTTGTTATCAGACCTTCAACTTGTGTTGATGTTATTTCGTTATATTCAAGCCGAAAGATACGTAGTCACTATGATCACATTTTATAAGTTTTTTTGGCCGGATTTTAAAAAGTGGTGTGAAGATGCATAAAGAGTTTTAGATTGGTCTGTTTAATAGAGCTCATTTAATACTAAACAACAAAACAAAAATGATATCATATATTTCTCCGGAGCATTCATTCAGTTTCATACAAATTAGCATAAATATTTAGTGTGTAAATGTCAATCAAATATGATTTCTTATGCAAAAGGTGGAAATTTCCTCGAATTCCGTCGAAATTTTAATACTTTTGATTTCCTAATACCTTTGAAACTTGATTTGACCTTTATTTAGCTTGTTCAAGCAGTAGGGAATTTGTTTTATACACGTAAAACGTTTGGCCAAGTTTCTTGTCACAGTTTATATTACCTATATGAGGCTGCCTTTGATATATGTTAAAGGCAGAGTTCATCAAGGACGAAAAGCTATTTTCACCATTGATAACTCGCGCGATTTTTTACAAGTACCGATAAAAATAGTACAGGAAGTTGCCATGTAATTTGAATCACGGGGAAAAAGCGCCAAGCTTGGAGCTTGCATCATGTGGTATGGAAGGGATCATCTTCGGACGATTATGGCCCCCACATTGTCCACTCACAGCAACACAGTAGTAAACAGCAAAAACAAAATCTGAGAGTGGAAAGTTTATTATAAGTGATTCATTTTTATGCAAGGATACTCAGTATAAACAAAAGTTATGTAAATACGCACGGCCTGGTTTGAGCATGGCTGAGTGGACAATGCCATACCATAGGAAAATGGTCCCTTCCATGATGCAAGCTCCAAGCTTGGACCTTTTTCCATGATTCAAATTACATGGGCAACTTCCTGTACTATTTCTATCGGTTTTGTAAAAATTAAAGGCGAAAAAAGCTTTTCAGGGGTAAGTGACCACAAAGCTAGCACATATGTAAAAATCATCCTTGGTGAACTACCCCTTTAAATATCATATAATTTTAAGCGAAATCGATTTCTCCCTATTCCACCGAAACATGACAACTTGCAATTGACATCATCACAGGGACTTTTTCAGATTGTGATAATCAAATGAAATTCCAACTCACTCGCACAGGAAAATATTGGACAATGTGAATACTGGTCAATACAGCCAGCCAGGTTAACAAAATCAAATGAATTGCTGGGACAGGGATCATTTGGCCAAGTATATAAAGGAAACTTCAAGCCGCAAGGAAGTAAAATTACCGAAGATGTAGCAATAAAATCTCTCCTACCAGGTGGGTGCTACGTTGGAAATGTTTTTGTTTTTTCTTGTTTTAAATGTCTAAATTTTGTGTTATAATTAGTTGATGATCGTCAACTTCAGTCCTACGCTCAAGGTAATGCAGTAGATTTAGTGTTTTGGAGATGTACTTAATCACAATGCATGCTATATACACAATCATTGACAAAGAATGGCAACCGACAACTATGGTTTACTGAGCATATTGTTTTTCTTTAAAGAGCTGTAGTTCATTATTTTTCATACGTCTTGTCTTACATTCCAAATTAAAGTTTTGTTAATTTGCGTTTTCCAGCCAGAAGAAACTATCAGTGCTATGCTGACTTCGCTCGAGAAATATCTTGTTTAATTAAACTACAGGGACATCCGAATATCGTGATATTGAAAGGCATTGTTCTACAACAAGGTAGAATGCACGATAATGATCGGTAGACAATCACTCATTTTCCTCCGCCTTATTACTTGCAATTGACAAGACTTGGTAAAACATTGATAATTATATTCATTGTATATCGCTGCTGAATTTCTATAATTTGCATGTTCAAGTATTCACAGAGCATATTAAAGGCATAGGACACACTTTATTATGACCGTATTTTGACTAAACGAATTACTATAGCGAATATGACCTTTTGCGTATCTTTTTACCTGTAAATTTTGAGCAGATGGTTGCACAAATATGCAGATAAGACTCAAAAGCAGATGAAATGATATAATTTAGGAATTTTTACCAAATATCACTTGGTTCTGTGTTGTATCTGCAGAAATGGCATTTCTTTTGCATCGGACTAGGGACGTAGTTGAGGGTCTGATGACATAGTTTCTTATACGAGGCAAAGAATAGGCGACAATTATGTAATGAATCGATTGATGATATTTCCATAACTGAAATAATAAAATGATAGGGAAACCTTCAGTTTAGGGCTTACTTTTATTTTCATTCATAGAAATCGAATATTTGTATAAAAAAGCCATCTTTATAAATTACACGGCTTCTTTGAATGAAAAATAACACTGCAAATATTTTTTTACAAACGACAGCATAATAACCATGTTCCTCAAAGCCATTTTATTATTTTGATGGCAATAACGTATCGTAGGTTGATTTAATATTTGTCAAATGACACAGGTAATTCGGGAACACTTTTAGACGGATGACGTTTGTTGTGCATACATAATATATGTATATATGGGATTATTTCTTTTACAGGAGAGAACTGCCTAGTAATGGAGAGTTCAACGTGTGGTGATCTTCTGAACTATCTTCACTGCCTGGGAAAGCGCATATCCACGAAAAAGGAGAAAGAATTACTTTGCTACACAAGGCACATAACGTTGGGGATGCAATATATCCAACAGAAAAAGGTTACAGCCGTGATAATCTTTGTCAGGCGTGACGAGAAAATGAATGTAGTGGTTAAATATTTAAAAAAAACTTCAACCATGTTAAGCATATCAACGTCTGTATTCAAGCGAGATTAGATGGCCAGTTCCTCGTCAATAAGGGCTATTTTCTAATTGTTTTAATACATGCTGGTGTGAATGAAAATTAGTGCATTGAATTGAATAGGCACATCCAGGGTGTTAGCCGGTTATTTGAACTATATACGGACCGGTTTCCATAGTTACCAGGTCCGGTGAAGACCTTCTACGTTTTTGTCCTTAAAGATGACGCTTAACGCTAGATGTAAATATCCGTTCGCGCACTACTATTTGACATTATAATCTGTTTGATGTTGGTCGATAATTGTATATATATATATATATATATATATATATATATATATATATATATATATATATATATATATATATATATATAATTGTTTGAGAATGCCCTACATTTAACTACATGTCATATAGCGTTAACTGTAGAGAGGCATATATGAAATGCAAATATAATTGTCTTGATACATGGGTCTATGTGCCCTCTCAGCAAGAGATAGTTTGTCCTACCCGCCGTAGGGCAAATTGTCACCTGCTCTCGGGCACATAACCCATGTTTTCAGGCAATAATATGTACTATTTCGAAAATTATATCGTTGCAAATATCATATGCACGTCCAAACTAGGTCGATTGACACACTCTTACGCAGACGTTTCCTTCCTTTTGTTCAGATTCTACACAGAGACTTATCAGCGAGAAATATATTACTATTCAATGGTGGAGTAGCAAAAATTAGCGACTTTGGTCTCAGTAGAGACGCAAGTGAAACGAAGGGAGTTTACGTAAAAATGCCCTGGGTGAGTTAAATTACTGTTCCACATCGTCAAAGTTTATAGATATTATAAAAATGATATGAGACAACAGCCATTTTCGATCCCGACAAAAGAAAATTGTTACTCCCGTTTTCCGCGCGGCAGTTGTTATCCATAGTTAGGCTTAAGGTCTTCCACCAATCTTATGGAGAGCTAAGCTTTTGCTGGGTTTTCTAAATTTGTTGAAATTGACAATAGTTACACATTATACGCACGAATCAAGGTCATAGTTCAATTAAGCGTTTGATACACTTAAATCGCGAATGACAAATGGTTACCGAAATTAAAAAAAGGGTGCTGTCGTTTAACCTCAAATTAAAAGTCGTTTCCCTAATAACTTTTAACCAACAGGCTGAGAATCAGACTGCACTGCCATTAAAATGGATGCCACCAGAATTCCTCACAAGAGGAGAGTTCTACTACAAGAGTGATGTGTAAGGAAGGAGAAAATGTTCATGTATATTATGGAGTTGAAAATTTGATTTTTGTACATTAATTCTATAAATGGATAATTAATTAGGTATCGTACTATCTCCCGTATATGTAAATGCTTATTGTGCCTCTCGTATAACGATGCATTGATCTGCCGAGTTGTCCGAGGCTTCATACTGACATACGCCTTGTATCAAGTACATAAACACTTGGTTTTGTTAAAATGTGCGAATATTGTATTGACATTTTGAAACTAAATTCAGAGCGTTTGATTAACAGCATTGATTTATAAGCATGGATAAGGTGTAGCTTTTCTGATAAGCAAAGAGAACATCGATTGCCTATGGAAGAGTGTATATATATATATATATATATATATATATATATATATATATATATATATATATATATATATATATATATTTAAGTAATATAATATAATATATTTAAGTAATATAATATAATATATATATACTTAAGTAATATAATATAATATATATATATACTTAAGTAATATAATATAATATATATATATACTTAAGTAATAGATGTCTTAATAGATGTCTTAAGTAATAGATGCTTTTGCAAACGTCTACTCGTCTAGTTGCAAAATATTTTTGTTACTTAGCTTTAAGAGTAGTACTTCATAAGGTGAAAAATACGGATGCGTAGCGCATATATGGTGTTGCATTTCTTGTAGTTCCTGTTGTACTTAAACAGAAACATAAGGTCCGACGAAAAGAATATATCTTAACTGACTCAAATTCCCATTTTGTTGTTCCTCGTAGATGGTCATTTGGAGTTCTACTTTGGGAAATTTGTTCACATGGTATGTAGAGTTCGACAATGTGATACATGTCATACCTCAAACTATGAGAGCACCGAAGTGAGAGCATTCTTGAATCGTAGTGCTCGCCACCGTTCTTCATACTTCATACTTCCTTAAAGTTAATATGTTGACGTTGATGCAATGAAGTCGAACGGTTTGCGTAAATATTTACAGTACCTTTACGTTAGCCGGAATATACGAGTAAATTACGTTCAGTGTGGTCATTTTAATGTCAATTCAATGTGCCCAGCCAGGATTAGAGTGTGATTGTCAAATTCTTGGCAAATAGTACCGTAACTTGAATTTGTAACAATAGGGAATACCCGATGAAATCGACAGAACGTTTGACTTTCACATATATTCTTCGGAAATACAGTAGTATTCAAGTTGGAAGTTAATTATTTGTGAAATTGGGTTCGTATGTATAGTTTAGAGAGATAGCATAGATCTGTTTCCTTAGAAATTAAAGAACCTATGTCGGTCCAATATAGCAATTGTTGCCGTTTGTTTCACTGCAAGGTGACTCGCCTTTCAAAGAAGACACGCCTTACCAGTTTATTAGGAGAATAGCCCGTGGGGAGAGACTGCCAAGGCCAAACACATGTACAGAAGAAGCGTGAGTTGCACAGTTTTATGAAAACTGTCTTAACGAGAGTTGTGAAATAAGGACAGGACCGTGATCTTCGAGTCGGAAAGAGCCTTCCGAACTTGATTCGAGATTATTGTTGATGGAAGCCTTCGGCGTCAAAAACTTATAATGAGAAGTAATTTTCATATTTTAATACAATTAAACGGAATGTAAAATAGGTTGCCAAGGCAAACATGCAAAGATTCAGCTTATATTTGATCATTGCGTCATATCAAGTGGACCTTGTACCGGTACATTTTACAAATAAGAAATAAACAACAATGATGTTTATACTTCTGTTTTTTTCCTTTTAGATATCAAGTAATACGGAAATGTTGGCAGTCACCTTTACAAATGAGGCCGTCCGCTGAGCAGCTAATACCACAAATTGAACATCTGATGAATAACGAGGTAAATGCTATTTCTTTGTGAAGAATACTCTAATATTGGAATGTGCTTTAAATACCCCGCAATGCCTCTGATAAATTGGTTTCTCCTAAGTTTTTATCTTTTACAGTCTTACCTTCTGTGCCGAACGCAATTTTAGGTTTTCAGCTACCTTTTTCAAAATTATCGCTGGACTATATCCCGTCAAGCATGATACAGTGACATCCAATTATGACGTTTACAAGAGCGCGTTACGTGGTTCCAATTTTTGTGTATTTGTAAGGTTATAAAATGTTGACTCAATATTTTGATGGTGATATATCTGCTAAATTCAAAAACATGAAACAGCTCTGTTCAAGTATATAACGTAATATGTGACGTAAATGAATCACTTTCTCATGGATGTTTCTTGTTGCCTGAGAACGATCAACATACTGGCCATCAACATGCTAATTTGGAGCACACGCTCACAATCTTATGAATCAATAAATTTTCAATGTCAATGGCTAACTAATGTCATACTTTGTAAATTGCAGGGCCTCTTCAACGAAATTGATGACGAGAATCCGATTGAGCCATTCGATCACGTTGAATAAAGCGTAACCGACGAAAATAGTAGTTTTTCGAGGATGAATATTTGGTATTATTTTTGGCGATGCGGACCATATCACTTATTGATAGTGTTCAGACATGAATTATTCTACATCATAGGAAGGGGTTGCTGTGAACGATTCGTATGAACAATTACAGTGTTAACTTTACAACAGATGGTCACGGTTCCATGGTTGTCTGAAACATAGTTAAGAAAATTGGCGTGTACAGTTTCCAACCATTATGCACTGTCGACCATGTCTTACAGATGTCTTACAAACCACCATGGCATATGGAATACTTTGTTGTAAAGTTTATGTTGTTGTTGCATATATATCAAGCTTTATTATCGGGGTCGTGAACTCTGGTCTACATACATTAAGAACACTCAATTTTGACGAAACACTAAATGTGTAATTAGCAACTTAAACGTTATGTCAATGATGAGTTGATTGGTGTAAGAAAATCAAATAACGCAGGAGGCTCCCAGTTCAATTAACGATTATTCGTCGTGGCATTATCCATTTAATCTGGCGAAGCAGTAAATCAGTCACCCTCTTGAATCTTGTTTGCCAATTAAGTTCAATTAACGAACTTAAATATAAATTAAGCGACAATTATTCGTCATGGCATTTTTAGTTTAATCTGGTGAAGCAGTAAATCAGTCATCCTATTGAATCTTGTTTCGCAGCTTTTGATTTCCACCCATGTTCCTTCGTGTGTCGATTTCTACGGTAACACAAAGCCAAAATTTATTAATACCCGAACTTTTGGATAAGAGGCCACTGCATCTGCGCACAATGCACTGCAAGGTTTGCTGTTTTCTAAAGTTTTGTAAACCTAATGATTGCATTCACAATTGAGACACTGCTGATATTGTTGTTGTTGGCCAATAAAGTTCAACTAACATAATATTGTGGTGTTGCTATTGTTTCATAAATTCTTTAGATGTCATATAAGTAACACAACAAGGACACTAGTCTGTCATATATTGACGCAGTCATAGTCTCGGACGATGGCCCAACACATCTCTCCGAAAGTACTCTCTCTTCCTATAATTAAACAAGGGGTGCAAGCTAAGCCACCTTCCAGCCCCCGTATCCAACTTTCCAAACACTAAAAATAGCTCTCCATTCAAGAGCGATCGAGATCCAAAAGGCCATACGATTATTCTGCGACAATCTCAGTCAGGGCTCGACATTAACTTTTTCCTCTGGTAGTCAACTTTGGCTACCATTTTCTGAAATCGGTAGCCCAGAGACAATGGCTGGTAGCCCATGCATATTTAAGTTTAGGGATTTTTTTCAGTAACAAGAGAAGGAAAAGCTATTTTTCAAGATTCTGCCCATGAAGTGAATTTGTCAGTCATTTGATGTGAATACTTGCACAACTTCATTACCCAAAGTAAACTGGTTTAGTTGATGACAATGACACTAAAAGGTTTGGTGAGCTATCATTGTATTGGCAGCCTTTTCATTCTCAGAGTTGCATGCCAAATGTGATAGTCGTCATGGCGATGTCCACCACCTTCGGCAGGGCTAAAAACAGATCTTGGACTGTCTGTAATAGGGGGAGTCTGGTAACCCAAGGAAAAAGTTGGTAGTCTGTGGATGCGGGAATACCGCTAATTTCGAGCCCTGTCTCTCCATACACGATCAAATGAAAAAGCAAAATAAGTTGATCACGGGGTTTTTTAACCAAATAATAATATTCGTACTCACACCAAGTCGCGGGATGGAATCAACAAATACTGCAATAGTCTGAGCAAAATGTCTTGTCTACACACTGTGAAGCCTACTAAGACAAGAACAAAATTTAAATACACTTGTAATGCTAAGATTACGGGCGCGCTGCACCCAACACAGTGTATTTTGCTCAAAACCACTTTTTTGCAAATATTCATCTATTTAAATCAATTTGTTAACCAAATATTAACATATTTGTTGGATTTACCTTTTAGCTTGTCAAGCAGTCGTAAATTGCATGATAACGGAGTGTTAATAAATGCAAATGTATGCAAATCATCCGATTACCTGGCTTCTCTTTTCTCCCAATTTCAAGATTTCTAAAGAATTCAGATCCATTCTACCTAGCTCAAATTTTCTTAAATTTTCACATTATGTACTTTAAATCCTATTTAACAAAGCACTTATTTTGCTTGGCATTTAAATTCTTACATTTTGAGTAAGGGGCATTTTAATTTTGTTAATCAGGCTTTTCACCGTTTTTTTAATGTCAATCTTTCAAGTCATGCAATTTTTGAATGATGATAGAATAAATATTTTTTGTTGTCCATATACTCTTGTTTCAAGTAAAATATTAAATTTCAGAAAATTGTATTGTGTTTTACTAAGAATAACTGTATTCATTAGTTTGAAAATTGATGTTTTTTTTATAAAAATATACATCCACATCATCCTTTCAGTAAACTGTTGCTACCATACTAAACTTTAGATTATCTGCTTTTCGAAACTATATAGTATGAGGGGATTTCCTTGTCATCTAAATTGACATTGTTTTGAAATAACTGTCGGTAGCGTGAAGCTCCACTTTAAACAGCAAGCATTATGCAGTCATCATTCTCTGTTAAGCAACTGCGCGTCTAAACTGTATTGTTCGGTGAAAAAGGCCAAATTAATGTTAATATTCAGGGTAAATTCTGACTTCAAAACTTTCATTTCTAAAAGTGGAACCGCAGCAGTGCTACAGAGTTCTGGGTCAAACTATTACACAATGTCACTGTAGCGTGTTACTTTATACTGTGAATGAGCCTAATGGGGCGTGGTATATGCCAAAGATGAATCTAAATTTGCATACACATGTGTATACAAGCAATACAAACAACCGCGAAGTTTAAACAACCTAAGCGTTTCGAAATCATCTACGATGGCTACTCCGAGCTCTGAAAATCATACAGAAGTAACTCCGCAGTCAAGTTTGACTGAGTCGTCATCCCTTCTTGGGATCATCCGGCCAAGACGAGAACTTCAACTAGGTGGAGAGGACGTGAGTCCGGGCACTGACGCCGCAAGACCGTCTACTCAGATGAAGAAGTTACTAGCAGCAGAGAAGAGTTTCAGCGCCTCCTCAAGAACCAAGAAGAAATGCTAAAAAGCAGCAGTTACTAGAAGAAAAGCTGGCAGAAGAGTCTCGGGCAAGGCGAAAAATAAGGCCATCGAGAAAACTTAAGGTATGTACAAGTTAAATTTAGGCCATGTTTGTGACAAATCGCGGACGTAGGCTCTGTGTATCCAGGGATATGTTGGCCCGTGCTAGTTGTATACGAGCGAGCTCGGCCAGTGCTCGCAATACAGACTTGATGTTGAAGTATATTCCCACGCAACGTCGCTAATATGTACGTAGAGACGTTGTGTCGGAACACAAAATCTTTCGGTACACTACCCAGTCCTCATCACGCCTGCGTTGTGAAAAGCATCGGCAAGGCACAGGCGCAGTACGAGTTTTTAAAAATCACTTTTTATGTCTAGGCGACTGATGCCGTATGTTGTGGGTTCGAACCCGATTGAAAACTAGCCGTATTTAATGTTGAAACATGCGTTTTATTAGCGAACTTGCTAAATGCATGACGAAACGAAACGAAAGGAACGATACACGCCCTATGATTGGCTAGACGCTGCAACGTTCGTTCTTTTCGTATGCAATCTTTTGTTCTGATTGGCTGAACGAAAACGACGACAGAGTTTTCGTTTCTTTCGTTCACATTCTTTTTCTTGATTGGCTGAACGAAAGTGACGAAATATTTGCATATTCATTTTGTCTGCATTGAAGGGCGAGCTGTTGTTAACCGAAATGCTGGCGCCTCGTTCTCATTATATATTCACTATGTGATTCCGCCTGTCTTTAAAATACAAGGAATAAAACTGAGCACAGATTGAAACACTTTCATGACACGAGTTGTATGTAGGTCACGGTGAATGAAGTGTTTTGTAAAGCTGGTGGATTTCACGTTCATGCCCTGCCGTGGCCACAGTGTAGTATTATTTCGCTCAGTGCACGTTTCCAATGTACCTGGAAATAATGCGGCGGAGCCTCCCTTTTAAAGGACGCCAAGCTATGGCGGCGTTCACTGTGTAAGTGGACACCAAAATGGCAACACGCGGGCACACGCTCCAGAAAATGCCACTTTTTAGTTTTCCCCGGCCGCAAAAACACAGACAGACTGTCAAGTGGTCAGCGCGAAGTTGCTGCTAATCGAACTCTGTGGTTATATTCAAAGTCTAACGCGACTGGAAGACAATTTTTTAGGAAATTGGAGCGTTTGTGGTGGGGAATCAATGACCTTTGGTGATTTGAACCGACCGTCAATCAAACGCTTGTATAAACACTGTTTGCAGGATTAGCAAAATGTGACAAAAGGTTGATATCAGTTTGTGTAATCAATGTTATAGAAATCAAACATCGTACTGGCCAAATGTTTTACTGGGAGGAGAACGCCACTAATGCGAGAACCTGGGATTGAAAAGTGCGGCTTTAAGAAAGTTGATAATTTTGTTTATGTGATAGAACAATTTATTGTCGCGAGAGGTCGATTGTTTGCGAATTAAATTACACGCGGACGAAGTAAATAATCATGAATAGTAATAATACAAACACTGATACGTAAACAATTCATAACATACATAACCCATACATAACCATTACATAACATGGGAATGAGATCAAAACCATTCGTTTCATTCATCATTCAATAATTTACGTATAAAATAATGAAATCTACGTGTGTGGAGGAAACGATGGCGCTGCTTTGCGCGAACTTCAAATAAAATTGCATTTTATTGCTCATACGTGATAATAAAAGTGTCTGAAACACAACAATATATAAAACGAAAATAAAACGACGCAAATTTTCTTTCCTTTAAACGTTCATCTCACTTCCTGAACAAAATTATATGTCTCTGCGCTAAAAGGCACACACGTCTGCAACAACAGGCATAAACCACCTGGGGTGTCGGTACATCTCTTTCACAGCTCTATATGTTTTCAGGTAGGAGATGACATGTTCAATTGTGATCCGACAGCGGTTAACACGACTATGTGGTATGGTCATGTGACGCCGGCTAAATCTCGTCATCAGGGGATAAACATTAGGATAACCCTGGTCGGCTAATAAATACACATCTCGTGGTAAGTGCAGTGCCTCGCCGGGACCAATCGTCGGTAGTAAAGCGAACTGACCGGCGTCGTTATTGTGCCCCAGAAAGCCCGATTTGATGAAGATTATATTGCATCGATTATCAGCTATTATCTGAGTAGCAATGCAATGATAATGTGCGTAACCACTGTAAAAGTCACTCTGAGGTTCAACAGTTGGCATATATATTTCATGCAACGTTCCGTCAATTGTCCCGATTGCATTCGGAAAGAACTCCCAGTTACCACGCAAATCGTCTATTTCTTGCCGTGTTGGCCATCGCACCATACCGCGGAAATAGTGCCACATCATTGGTACAATATGGTGAATGTCCCGGCTAACAACTGATGCGCTTACCCTAAACCAGGCACCCAGAGTGTCAATATTGAGATATTTCCTCAACCATATGAGTACCATCAGGATTCGTTGTTCTGGTGACAACGTGTTATGTCGTCCGACACGTCTTGTAAGGCGTGGCAACAAATCGTCAATTATTTGCAATAGCGATTCCGGTGTTTCTCCAGTCAGTAGCCATAAATTGGTAGCGTTGTCAAGGAGTTGCATCCATGCTTGCGGGTGGTACTACTGGGGCGGAAACAGGATCGTAGTTATCCGTGGCAGTTGTGGAGGTATTGGCAGTGACGCATGCAACAAAAGCAGTGTGTCCAGCAGAGGCATAGTAGCAGTCTGATACTCCACGGAAGACTGATGGTTTGGAAGAGGTGGCAATACCAGTACACATAATTCCAGATATAGAGCAATAATGCCCAATATCTGAAAAAGCAGTTCACGAGTAAATCCAGGCATGGTGATATTTATTGATGCTGTGTCAATACTGCAGAAATTTGTTATTATAGTTTATGCAGTGTGGACGATTTTCTCCGCGTTGGCAATCATTTCAGTGATTGGTTAATAGAATAGTGTCTGGTGTATGCAAATTAAGGTGTAAATATACACTTTGCTGATTGCGTAATAACAACAGATGACACGTGCTATAGACGAGGAAAGTGTCTGTCCACGAGTCTTGAAAAGTGTGACGATCAGCATTCTCAGCATGGCCGCGCCGACTCGTACACGTACACGTATTTGCGTGCGAGAGCCAGAAATAGCAATTATTGCCGAAGGGTACACAATCTTCGGCAATAACTACAACCGAATTGTTGAGTATGTCAGGTCGTGGCAATGAGCTCCCATCGCAAATTAGGCAAATGTACACTACTGGTACAACAGCTAGACTGAGGCGGAGAATTCATGATGCAATATCAAGTAGAATTGCAGAGTAAGTATCATGCAATGACATTGTATTATTGTTGCTATTATGGTAGAGGTGATAAAGTATTGCATGTTTTAAAGATAGTATAAGTTATTCTCTAAAATCGTAATTATCTTTGTTTCCATGGTAAAATCTACTGGTAAATCATTTTTAAAAATATTTGTAAATTGTTATTATTAGTATTATTGTTATTATTATTTATAGTCAAAGACACGTCCGGGAAAGAGAGATGCGATACGCACAGCAACACACGCCAGAACAACGACGACGACACCAACAGCAACAGCAGCAGCAGCAGCAACAACAACAACAACATCAACAACAACAACAACAACAACAACAACAACAGCAACTACAAGAACAAGAGCAACCAAATCAGCATGTGCCACCTGGCCGCGAGATCCCGGTTCCAGGAGCACGGGCCGGCAACCGACGACCGCTTCACAATATTGTCAGGGAAAGTTATGAGGCATATCTGGTTATTATGCAGAGATTGCCCAGAATTTTAGATCAGATTGAGAGAACACTTGAAAATATAAACAATTCTTTATAGAGTTATCTCATTTTTATTGTCATTAAAAACAGTATATTTCATTCTCATATATTTCTGTTTGAAGTGCATTATTCACGAATATAATATCTTGGGTCAACTTTGTATTAGAGGGCATCAACACCCTACCCCTCCCCTCGCGCCCATTCTAGCTCAGCCACTGTCTGGTTACTAATTATAGCGAGGCTTGGACATTTAAGGTCCGCCGTACACCACACACCCCTAGTCATCACATCTCATCTCAATTCACACAGTTAAGTTCAGATTTGTTCAGATTTAACGACTGAAATTCCACCAATGTGTGCCTGAAAAAGTGCGATCGCAGTCGTAGAACCACGTGCACTGCTACGACTCTCCATGACTGCGTGTGTTGAGATGAGTCCGGGCGTGTTGTTTCGGGCAGTGTGTGCCACTGGCCTAAACAATGAGCTTGATTCATTGCAGCACGCTCGATTGTTGCTCCATTCCATATTTGAGACCAAAATAACGCGAAATACTAAATGACCGGGCGGAAGTCTCTGTTTTAACCAATTTGGAAAAACAACTTTAAAATATAAAGGAATAAAAATGCAAATTTGTCAGCCTTTCAAAACCGTTTAGGAGGCGTGTTGAATGGAGGTCGCGGTGAATGAACTCTGTTCAATCTGTGTTCACTGTTATTCCTTGTATTTCAAGGACGGGAGTTATACATGGTGAATATATAATGAGAGCGGGGCGCCAGCATTTTGAGGTGAGGAACAGCATTAGCTCGTTCTTTCCATGCAGTCAATCAGAAAAATGAATATGCAAATATTTCGTCACTTTCGTTCAGCCAATCAAGAAAAAGAATGTGAACGAAAGGAACGAAAACGCTGTCGTCGTTTTCGTTCAGCCAATCAGAACAAAAGATTGCATACGAAAAGAACGAACGTTGCAGCGTCTAGCCAATCATAGGGCGTGTATCATTCCTTTCGTTTCGTTTCGTCATGCATTTAGCAAGTTCGCTATTATGTGACCATATAAGGAATGCATTGAATTAGTATTGGAAAGATATAAAGATTCTGCTAATTTATTAATACAACCTGAATGTATGTTGTATGGCATATGATAGATCAATCATTACCTGTCACAAACATTTAAAAGCTTCTATTTTTACTTTTGCAGAAACTAACAAGGCGCCGGGACATGCTTCAATCCTCGTCATCATTAAGTCAGCAAGAAAATCAGTACATAACCATGCTCCTTAAAACGACCATTACATTTCCAGTGAAGACACAGATTCGGGGTCCTGCCAACCTTCCTCTGATGATGATGAATTTAACATTGCACCAAATCGAAAGACAAAGTTCCTCCTCAGATGTCCACTAGCTTGGAGAGCCACGAGAGTTAACAAAATTTTTGAAATTTTGGACGCGAAACATGAAAAAAAAGTTTTAAAAAAATGGGGGGGGGGAGTACATTCATACGAGAAGAGATGGGGCACATTCCCTACGCGCTGCCCCTGAGGATGCGCTATATTGGGCAATTCAGAAGTATTTATTTATATTTTCAATTGAAATGCAAGGTCAATTTTTTTGTAATGAAAATGATTTTTGGGTATTTGAATAATTGTTAAATTGTATATTTTTGTATTGGTTTTGCTTTATCAAAGTTTGTGTGCAGTTGGTAGTAAAAGTATGTTTTAATGAGTGGTATTGATTGTTGTCACACAGCAGGTTAGTTAAGTAATTTTTGTTAGAGGGGTGTGTATGTGTTGCATTTCAATGTGTCTTGGCCAAATTTCAGCCGTATTGATGAAAAGTACTGCTTTAGAGGGGGCGCTGTATGTGTTGCTTTATTTCACATGTGTCCGGGCCGAATTTGAGCTGTATATGGCTACCTTTGCCCATATTTCCATCCTGGGGTGTAATTGATGAAAACTACCTGCTTTAGAGGGGGCGCTGTATGTGTTGCTTTATTTCACATGTGTCCGGGCCGAATTTCAGCCGTATTGGCCACCTTTGCCCATATTTCCGTCCTGGAGTGTAATTGATGAAAACTACCTGCTTTAGAGGGGGCACTGTATGTGTTGCTTTATTTCACATGTGTCCGGGCCGAATTTCAGCCGTATTAGCCACCTTTGCCCATATTTCAATCCTGGGATGTAATTGATGAAAAGTACCTTCTTTAGAGGGGGCGCTGTATGTGTTGCTTTATTTAACATGTGTCTTGGCCAAATTTCAGCCCTATATGGCCACCTTTGCCCATATTTCCATCCTGGTGTGTAATTAATGAAAACAACCTGCTTTAGAGGGGGCGCTGTATGTGTTGCTTTACTTGACATGTGTCCGGGCCGAATTTCAGCCGTATATGGCGACCTTTGCCCATATTTCCGTCCTTGGGTGTAATTGATGAAAAATACCTTCTTTAGAGGGGGCGCTGTATGTGTTACTTTATTTCACATGTGTCCGGGACGAATTTCAGCCGTATAAGGCCACCTTTGCCCATATTTCCGTCCTTGGGTGTAATTGATGAAAACCACCTGCTTTATAGGGGGCGCTGTATGTGTTGCTTTATTTCACGTTTGTGTGGGCGTAATATCAACCGTATATGGCCACCTTGCCCTGTGTGTTTATTGTTTGAAGATATGTCCCTTTGCTTAGAGGGAAATGTAATTAGATATATGCACATATAAAGCCTTGGTAAAGCAGTGAATTATCAGAGTAAACATAGATATTTACATATACTGTGACGCTGATATCGAATGCGCATGCGGAAATTTGTGAGCTGTGTCATCCATGTCAAAGGTCTGTGTCAGGCGCATATGTGAACAAAGATTTAGGAAGTATGATGTCGTCAAACTTGGAAAGTTGACTACCTTTACCTTTAGGTACTTTACCTACCCGTTCAAATCTGCTTTTTGGTAGAGTGTCCGGAGAGATGTCAAAGGCTATTTTATTAAAAAATCCTGATAGATATAGTTTGAGAGATATTCAGATAATTAGATCGTCAAACAAACAGATAGACAAAATTTTTGAATTACTCTTAAACTCAGAGTACTTTCTTCTCAACTTCATCTTGGATTTTAATGTATGATTATTCCAGTTCTGTTTACATCATTGATATTTTATCTAATTTTTTTCGACACCTATTTTATCCAATATTCCTTATCTAGGTTGTATTTTCATATGTTTTTTTCATTAGTGTAACCCTACATTAATAGAATCTCACACCCCAAGGACGAGTTGGGGATATTTTGTCTCACACGAGCCGCATGCGAGTGTGAGACAAAATATCCCCAACGAGTGTGAGAAATCTGATCCCAGGTCCTTGGTGTGTGAGATTCTTTTTCTCACATGACCGCAAAATGCATTAAATTCACATTAGACATGTACAACTTTGTCCAAAATCGTGACAAGTCTGTCGTCTGCCACTGTACTTTGACCTGCTTACTTTGTAGTTCTGGTCTGTCTGTTACTCGTCATGCCATTAGATAACATTTTGCGCGTGGAACAATACAGACTTTTTATCATCCAATCAGAGCTCGTGTAATATTTACTGCAGAGTGTGGGACGGTTTCTGAGAGTGTGGAATCGATTTTTCCCCACACTGTCCATCCCGCACTCCCAGCGGCCAGGAATGTGAGAAAGTAATTATCAACATGACTTCCGAGGCTATATAGTTTCTTCCCTCAAGTTTTTCAAGTCCATCTCTCAAGTTTCACGCCCACTCAAGAGGAGTATGTGACGCAGCATGTAGTATGATATGTGAAAGTGTCCAAAATTATCTGTCATAGGCACATTCATTTTGATGAACTATAGTCTCTTTGCATTCTTTAAAAGAGTGCATAGGCAGCCTGAGCGAGATTCAACCTGTACAGCAATGCGTAGATCGCTGGTTCACAGAAATAGCAACAGCTAACCAATACCCATAATCCAAATTCAGTATAGCCTAAATGATTCGTGACATCATGTTTATTTATTTATGTATTTCACCAGATACAAATGATGCGAAAGTTACAAATGCAGTTAACATGAGAAAAACACAAAATAATGCAAACATGATACAAATACAATATTAGCATCCGAGCAATGAAACTAGTAATAATAAATTAGACATGCGAAATCCGATGAAAATCAAAAAGGTAGTTCTTCAAGAACTAATTACTCCTTGGCGCAGACAACAAATTAAATCACAAATAGAGTACAACAGTCTGAATATATACAAGAAGAACATAAACTAGAAATGAAGGCTATGGTAGATTAATAGATATAAAATTGACATAAATAGATTCAGTACAAAACAAACACAATCACTCAGCAAAAAGAGTATTAGACTCTGCCAAGTAAGAATCTATTAAGGGCCAGCTTAAAATATTTTCTAGACCTGACGGACTAAATGAAAACCAGTACATCATTCCAGTCTTTCGCCAGCTAGCTAAGGCTGAAACTAATAAATGTAAGCAGTTTTACTGCAGTTCACTGCAGTAGCTTCGCTGTCTTATACTGAAAATGGTTGTATTATGAATATATAACCACAATGTATACTAATGAGACCGCCAAGTCATCGTTGGGTGTGCTGGACAGTGGTTGACACTCTGTTGACAATGATCGACATGAAATTTGGAAAACTGACAGACGTAGATATGTATAAATTGATTGCAAAAGGCATAGCAGGATGCGTGTAAGTAACTCTGGCTTGTGGTTTTAAAACATTGCGATGTACAAAGTAATGAATGATGACGTCATCACTCAGTTCTGGAAAAAAAATCAGAGAACGAATGATTTCAAAATTTGAAATATGATATGCAACGATCTGGCAACATGGCTTAAAAATGAGACGCTTGACGAGATGGAAACAATGGCATGAGATCTATTCCAGCCCCCTTCCCGGTATTTTTGAAAGTACCTTTTCAAAAGATATTTTCGCTATTTCAAACAGGACAAAATGGTTTACTTTTGTAAAGTTTCTTCCTTCATTATTTCCTAACGACAGCGTAAATAAGAGGCCCTGCTGTCACGAGTCCTTGCTCGTTTCTAGGGCAGTATCCCACAAATATTTGAGCGCATCTTCAACATATTCGCCCCTTCTATCTTCTGGAATTCTTTCGAGCTGACCCATAAAGTTTGGGAAAAAGTCTGCAATTGAGATCAAAGTTACCTTCTGTAAATCATAATTATTATTATTATTATTATTATTATTATTATTATTATTAAAGTTTATTTCAGACAATGTGTCCATATCAGCATTACACAAACAAAAGGAACATTAAATTGAAATGATCAAAAACAAGAAAAAACGCAGAAGAACAGAGAGAATGAGAAACACTTGCGAAAGAAAGACTTAAATTGTGTACAACTGCTTCCTCCAGAGACGGAAAATCTTACTGTGGCAATTCCAGTCTGAATTACATATAACAGAAATCAAAAAATGCTTTTGAAGATCTATCAATTCTGCATTTACAGTTGTAAATACTTTGTCGGATAACTTCCCGAGAGACATAATATTGTTATACACAAACATATTTGAAGCACTGCTACTGAACATGCTTTACAAATTTCTGCTGTAATCCAAGATAACAATCATTATGTATCGTGACTTTCATTCATGGCAGTTGCATGTAATGACATTTGCGTAATCAATAGATATTAGACACTTGCAATGGAGTAAAATGCGTTTCATCAAAAGTGCTAGGAAATCTGTCAGTCTTTTGCTTCGAACTTTTTAATCTCCACGGCAATGTATTAAGTATCAGTTACACGCCAACAAAGTTTTTTTTTTGAAATCTGATATAGGAAAGAGAGTGTTCAATTGTTGACCACTGTTTTTGAAATATCGTCAGCTTCATCAACGATACCAGCGTTCCATTTATGCATCGATCAAAGTGAGAAAATATGAGTAAAAGCCCGTTCTGGTATTTCCCCCTTTCCATACACCCGACGACTTTTTGTCCGGTTGTGGGCTAGTGATAAAGATACGATTACCACAATACATGTGTTTGCGAAGCCTCTTGCTAGGAGACTATTTGCCAATGAACCATGGGCCATCATCAAGCGCGAAGCCCATGTATTCCAAAATAATTGGTCCATAATTATATATTATAATACATCTAGACCTTCCATCGAGAAAGATAGAATTTTCAAATCGTCAGAATATTGCTCGATAGCGGCACAAGAAATTAAAACCGGTGCTGCTGTTGTTGTTGTTGTTCCTTTATTACTCCTCAACTTTTGAGAAGAGTTACATCAACACATTAAATTACAGAGGTATTAAGGGAAGAAAGTTACCCAAAAACCCAAAAAAAACCACTAAATTATACAAGTAAGCTTCTGACAGAAAGCAGTTCACGGTACTAAGTTCAGTTCTCAAGGCACATTTGCACAAAGTCTAGCACAATTTCTTGAAGAGTTGCTTGTTCACCAGACTGCTGGTAGTTAATCGTGAAAATACTTTCTCCTAAAATATTACTAATGAAGTCAAGGTCATTGAAGTTGTAAAGTGTTGCAGAAACAGTAATGCTCATTTTGTCGAAAAGACAGTTCCAAAGAGAGTCTCTTGCTATTGTTGTATGACAACAGGAAGTTACCAAATGAGTCAAAACATCATCAACTGAATTTTGACACTTTAAAACAGACTTCATTTCTAGGAAAAGTGAGAAGTTTCATAATACTGTAAACAGTTTCATGGCGCTCAGAAAAATTGCGTAAATATGTGTACAAGTGAAATGGAGCTAACTTAGTGTGCAATCGAGAGTAAACCAGCATATCATCTCTACTTTCCAATCTTTGTCTCCAGCAATTGTTTTCATTCTCATGATTGCATCATTCACAATTGTTTTCCAAATAGGTTTCGGTGGGAAATAGCCAGTGGTGCAAAATTCATCAAGAAAGCATGTCAGATCGTAATTTGAAATGATCTTAACAGTATCAGCAATAAATCCTAAAGATTTCTCTGTAGAAGACAGTTTGAATGCAAAAAGACGATGTAAAAAAATACATTTTCTTGTTGAAAGAATATTACAGTTGCAAAGATTTCAAAAAAATAACAGTTTACATTTGTCAATGTAGGCTTCAATTGAAATTAGACCTAAAGCACTTAAAGCGAAGTCAGTGGCAGTTCTGATGGGGAAACCCTGTATGATTTAAGCAGCATAACGCTGACTTTTCTCAAGCATAATCAGCTCAGTTTTGTGAAAGACCAACGCTAACATCCATGAAAAGCAGCTGGAAGGCACACACGTTTCCAGACTTCACAGCTAAGAATTGGATTTAGACCATGCGGTCCAATACCCACACTGCGAAGCGAGTTTATCAATCTCCTGGTTTTTTTACAGTCAGATAATGTGCGATCTATCGAAGATAGTGTATTTGTAATTTGCATGCCAACAATAGTGATAGAGTCAACTTCTGTGACAGGAGAATTATGTAACAAAAGATTGTGTTGGTGGTGGCGTTCTCGCTTTGTTTCTCCGAAAACTAAAAGTTTACTCTTTGATGGAGAAAGTTGCAGTCTCCAATTTGAACAATAAGCACAAACTATATCAAGTAATTTCTGGCAAGTAGCGCGAGTTGGCGCTAAAATTGAAATATCATCCGCTAAGGAGGGCGGGCTACAAACGAGGAGCCAATATAACAACCCACATTACTGTTTTCCAGTTCTTTGAAAAGGTCATGTACATAAAGTAGGAATAAAGAAGTGGAGAGAACACTTCCCTGACGCACACCTTGTTGAAAACAGGGTATTTGTGTGAAACATACATTCCCAAGGCAATTTGACATTCTTGGCCATAGAACATGGTTCACAGAATCCTCCAAACTTTTGAGTTAAGGTCATCAGAATACAATTTATGAAAAAGTCCGTTCCACCATACTGAATCGAATGCTTTATGAACATCTAAACTACACAGAAAAATTTGCTGCGTCTTTCTACATGGTAATAAATTGTTTCTAGTATGCAGAAAGCTGTCGTGATATTGCTTTGACGGCTTGTAAGGGATGCGGAATTTGTTTTTTCTGGAAGCCAGGGCTGTAAACGCTGTGAAATGCAAAGTTCAAAAAGTTTCTGCAGTGAAGAAAGCAAGGAAATGCCTCTATAATTTGAAGCAACGAAACGATTTTTGTCACCACCCTTGAAAATTGGAACAAGGAAAGCAGTTTTGAACGACAAGGGAACATATTCAACGGTGATGATTGAATTGAACAGGTGTAACAAAGAATTCACGAGTGAAGGCCCTCCAAAGATAATATGCTCATACGTTAAATTATCAGGGCCATCTGCCTTACCACGTTTTAGTTTCCCTATAGCACGCGTGATTTCATCAGCTGACAAAGGTTTACAAAGAATGGTGTCAGTATTACGTTGACTGCCGTTAACCAATTTACGAATTTCGTTATCGATCTGGTATTTAAAACGAGCTGAGAACACTTCATCTTCAGACGGTTCATAAAGTTGCTTGAAGTGGTGTGCGAATGCATTTACAACACAGTCGGGATCAGAAATTTTCACGCCATTAACTTTCAGAACTGGGAAAGCGTCAGATTTGTTTTTTCTGCGAAGGTTGATGCTACGCCAAAAGAGAGACTGATCAAGTTCTAAACAGTTTTCAATTAAGTCATACTTTTCCCTTTTAGCTTGGCGTTGTCGTTTTCTTAATTCTCTCCTAAATTCACGTTTAGAATCTTTGTACTTGCGAAAGGATTCATGTTGTAGGCCACGAGGTCTCCCTGCTTGAATCCACTTATTTCTAAGCTCCCAAGCTTGTTTGTGAAATTGTTTGATATCCTTCCAATAGGGCTTCAAATAGGTTTAAACGAGAAGCTGGAATACATTGCTGTGCAGTATCGCTCATAACATTGACCAGTTTATCTGTGAAGCGATCAATGTCGGGGGGGGGGGACAAGAAAGCATCTCTCTGTTAGCTGCGTTAAGGGCAAGCCGATCTAAATTTTCAGAGAGCGACTTGGTATATGAATCTTTGATACGGTCAGGGTCGAGTTTCGACCAAGCCAGACGTGTTTTATGTGAAATAATGGGCTGACTGTGCGAAATTTGCAGAGTCAAGTTGCATAGAATAGGAAAGTGGTCTGAAAGGTTTAAAGCAGAGTCATCGAGAACTCGGCATGACTTTATCCCTTCTGCAAGATTTGACGGTACAAGTATACAGTCTATTGTTGACATACTCTGTCCACTGAACGACCAAAATGATTCTATCGGACCTGTGCAAACATTCAGTAAATTTGTTGGCAGAAGATCGCATGAAGTAACAAACTGTTGAAGAGCTTTATCTCGTGTTGAAGTTGGAAGACCAGGGCGGCGAGGCCCGAATAAATTTGCAGTGAAGTCGCCAAGAAAAATAAATGACGTCACCATCAGGCGAGTACGTTGAATAGAGGTCATCTAGAAAGGTAATGTAATCTATATAATCATCAACTGCATAATTAACAGTTGGCAAGTAAACAGCAAAAATAAAAGCACATTTAGCAGGCGCGTAATCAATTTTGATGCAAATAACTCGGTCATCACCCAGATCTAAAAAGTCAACACATGAAAGTAAGGTTTTTCTTACGAGGAAGGCAACTCCCCCTTGTCCCCGAAGAGAAACAATATTGCGTTGTCTTCCAACGCTCTATCAACAACACCAAATGAGGTGAAGTTGAGGTCGATAGAATTTAGAAAATTAATTGAATGCGGAACAACCAATGCTCACTTATAGCTAGAATATCAATGTTGTGAAGCATTGTCGTCAAGTATGGAACAGTAGACATCACCCCACAAACATTCCAACAGCCAACCCGTAATGTGTTACATTCAGAATGAGAATGCATTAAAGATGAAAAACAGAGTATAGCAAACGCAAAGGTAAGATAACTAGTCATCTGTGCTTTGAATGTTAGGTTGTTGTCCTGCTTGTGTATTTTGATTTCGTCTAAAACTCGAATGTTCTGAAAATTTTTGTTCTCCCAACCACCTTCTGCAAAATACATTGCGGGGCCAAAGTTTGTGGTAAGGAGAGCATCTACATACTTTAAACGTACATTAATCTTAGCCGCCACGGCTCCTATACGTTTGCTAGCAATAATTCTTACCATCATAAATTCGATATTGTGTTTCTTTAAATGATTCTCAATTTGCTCACGGGAGGTGCCGGCTTTGATGCTGCCAACGTACATTCTCTGTGTTCGAGGCCTTTGAGAAATACCTTCAAAACCAAAGTCAGTGTCACTACGAGAGTTAGCAATTGCTGAGTGATATGGATAATTACCAGATTGCAATTTCTCTGGGATCGGCTCCTGCGTCAACTGCGCTGTATCAAGTGCGGGCTGCAGATTTTCAAATACATCAGATGTAGCGGCTGAAGTCGATATCACGGATGGAGTTGTAACTCGTCGTGTTACAACACTTGAAATGCTTGACTGTTCTCCAGTCTTTTGTGGCAACGTGGTTTTTTGTTCCAAATACCTGAAATAGACTTTGGGTCTTCGGAATGCGTATCTCGTTCTCTTGTATTAATTCGAGGCACTGTATTGGTAGAAACTGGTTCATCCTGGACAAGCACACTGTCATCTTCATTATCGTAGTTTTATCTGGCAACTCATAATTCTTACCATGCTCGCAGGTCAAAGCGACGTCACGATAGGATGGCTTGGGAAATGGCACTGTATGATTGGTATTTCGCGCGGTGAATACATGTTGACCAGAAGGGCGTTTATTCATTTTCTTTTCGAGGATATTCGGATATTCAGCTTTGACAACAGTTGACCATTCCTGTCGGATTGGTTCTCCAAATTAGACAGTATCCCCTTTACTTGCTGATTCAAGAGTTTTAACTGAGATTTCGAATTGGCTTCAAAAGCCACAGTTTCACTTCGTACTGCATCTACAGTTTTCACAAACTGTTGATTTCGTGTTCTCCAAATCTGCAATAGTTTTAGAGGATGACTTTTTAAGAATTTCTATTTCTTTGCGCAGACTACTACGTCAGATTCATGTTCCTCTTTCATGGCAAGGATATCAGCCATTATGGATGCCACGTTGTCTTTCAAAGACATGTCCGTGTGGTTCGCGATGGTATTTTGAAGTTCGACATCCTCTTCATTTTCATCGAGCAGAATATAGGAGATTCATAGTGTGACTGTTAGAGAAGTATCCTTGCTTCAACAGCGGTGTAATAATTGAAGGATTTTTTTCGTCAATAAACCTGCAAAGTTCATAGCAGTCTTCCAACAGCTTTTCACCAACTGATGCTCTCGCGTTTCTACGATTTAGTCTGCGCGCCAAAACACCATCTGGACAGACAGGTATTTGCTTCGCTAACTTGAAAAGTTCATTATGTAATCGATGGATTTCATTAATGTCATCATTTGTTTTTGAACGTATTTCAGCAATCCAGTTATCTCTTGGCAATTTATCAAATTTTTCAAGTGAGATTTTCGTATACGGTGTCTCATGCCTGTCTTGATTCAATGCCATAACATGTTCGTCGTCTCGATCTTCGTCTGACAAAGAATCAGAATCTCCACTCACCGCAATATGCCCAGCCTTGTCAGGAATTGTGATGCAAATGAATGCAGTTACCATTCATGAAGCTTGGGTCTCGAACTTAGTCGAAAATGTTCAAAAAAAAATCTTTGAGCTGACATGAAATCTCCATAAAGAGGAGATGGTCCGTACCTCTAACACTTCACAGTGCCTTCAGCAAAAAGGGTAGACTGCAGAAAGTTATTACAGGCAGGTAGGGAGGAAAACCATGGAGCGAATAGAACACGCTTGCACGAAGTTCACACATGTATGCAATCATATTTACCTAATCAATTAATATTAGGCACTCGGGGTACAATGCATGTCATCAAAGGTGTCAGTGCAAAAATTGTCCAGAAATCTGTCAGTTTTTTGCTTCGAACTTTTTTATCTCCACAGCAATGTATCATGTATAATTTACACGCCGACAAAGTTTTTTTCAAATCTGATGTAGTAAATAGAGCGTTCAATTGTTGACCACTGATTTTGAAATATCGTCAGCTCCATCAACGACACCAATGTTCCATTTATGCATTGGTCAAAGTGAGAAAATATGAGTAAAAGCATGTATGGTATTTTCCCCTTTCCAAACACCGAAGACTTTTTTCCGGTTGTGGGCTAGTGATAAAGATACGATTACCACAATACATGTGTTTGCGAAGCCTCTTGCTAGGAGACTATTTGTCAATGAACCATGGGCAATCATCAAGCGCGAAGCCCATGTATTCCAAAAATAATTGGTCCATAATTATATATTATAATACATCTAGACCTTCATCAAGAAAGATAGAATTTTCAAATTGTCAGAATATTGCTCGATAGCGGCACAAGAAATTAAAACCGGTGCAGAGTGCCCAAAAAGTGATTAAGTTCGGTTCCGTCAACGGGCACGTATCTTCATTTCTCTGGTGCCCCATCCATGGTTTGCAGTATTATCGTAAAAATCTCATGATACTATCTCCTACAATATTGGGACTCATGGATGATCGTTTATAAATAAATTCACTGGACACTAAGTCGCAAAGTACAAGTTAAGGCTTTCAGTTCTAAAATGACTTTACTGCTGAATGGAAAGCTATCAATGTGGACTATTCATATGTTACCTTTTGCCTCTTCATATTTGATCGGATACCGGGCAATTTTCTGTGTACATTCGATATCCTTAAAACCAATACTAGTCAGCATTTGTTTGTAATCATCAATACTTCCCTTGAAAGGGTAGTAGGCAGGCTCATAACCCTATAAAATTAAGCAAAACAAACGTATGTGAATGCTTGTGCGTGTGTGCAAACAAACCCGTGCTATTATTTTGCCATATAATATCATGTAAATCCAAATCATACGGCGTGAATTGGAAGTAGAGGCCTGGAAGATCGCATTCAACTCTCGCGCTTTGCAGAAGGTAATCAGGTTGCGTTTTTAAATGCAATGCTGCAATCAACATTGAGTTGCAGTTGTAAGCCTCTTCCTTGCCGATTAACGACTTTTGAACGCGATCTCATGGCAGTACTAGCTCAAATGTAGTGAGGCGATTAGCAGCTAATGAAAACGGCAAAGATTGAAACGTCAAAATATCTACATCTGACTTAATCATTGGACATTTATCGAATCCATCAACTCGTGGCGATAAACGTGCCATGTGGCCCAAGTATCACTGGTTTTGGACAGGATTTTCACTAACAAGAACGTAAAATGTATTCATTAAATCGTCATCTGTCAAAATACATGCCTTTTTGCATCAATATCGCTCTTTGTGCATTTTGTGCATGATAAAACAACAGAAAAAAGTAAAAAAATAAAGCTATTGCCAAGTGCTGATGAACTCAGTAAACCCACTGTTGAACAACAAAGGTCTCTCCATTGAACTTCAACTTTTATAGCCTCAGTACCAGTGTCCCGAAATATTTCCAACAATGGTCAAGCAACAACCTTTCAAGGTCTCCAACAGTCTACCAACACTTATGAAATTTGATCCGAAGGTATTTGCCTAATTTACAAGTCAAGTCAACTTGAGTATAGCTAAAGTTGGCCTTCTCTGATTTTTCAAATCACAGTTACTTGTCCTTAGTATTGTTGCGCTCGTAGTTAGGGGAATTACGAGTTGAGAGGTACCAGCCTGGATCGTAATGCTTTCAGTAACTGAAGCCGACACACCAAGATATAGATTTAACACAACCTTGTACTTTATTGCAAGATGGCGACCGTGTCGTTCACTGTCAACGGTCTGATCTCAAGTCTCCGTCTAAACTCTCTACAAAGTTAAATACATCTTCAAACTTACATAATTACAAAAGTTATCACGTGGTAATTTTCCCGCCAGTCTTTGATTGTTTCTTAAGATTAAATAAGATCACACCATGGAATATCCCATTCTCGATTGTTCTCAATGAAATCTTAACCAATAATTAATTAAACTATCACACTATCTCTTATCTGCTTCTCGTACGATCTGAGTCAATGAACTTCACACGCCTTGGCCACGTGAGGGACGCTTCAAGATACAATCTCTACAGGGAGGGGCGTTACACTCTCCCACCTTTTTTATAACCAGCGTCCTCGCTGGTCAAAACGAGTGACGAAGCATGGCGATAGTTGACAATTGCAATCTACTTAAAATAAGAAAAATACATTAATCGTAAGGCAGTGTGGTTAAAATACGCATAAATCACATATTTTACAAGTTAGCATAAAGTCATTATTCGTGCACCTACAAAATTACAGACTAACATTAACGCATCTAAAATACTTACAAAATACTAATAAAATCACTAAAATACATCCAACTACAAACTCAAAGTTCAACTATTCTACATAAAATACAGAAAATCGACGAAAATCATTCGAAAATCGTAACATGTATCAATGATAATTTTTTTTTAATTTGTGTGCAAGGGTGGGTTAGCTGGAAGGGGGTGGACATTGAGAAGGATGACGTAATTTTGATTGGTGTATTCTGATATCATGGTCAAAGGTTCAGGATAACCATAGTAACGACCGTTAGGCATCACTAGACTGTAGCAAATAGCAACTCCTGTGCCAATATTCGGGGCTCTTTCTATCTCCAAAAATCTTCATAAAACATAAAACAACAAAACATCAACACAAAACCTCCACAACAACGTCAAAAACTCAAAAAAACGCGATAAACCTCACTATCGCTCTATCTCCAAAAACTCAATTCCTCAGGCCATCGGTCAAAACTAAGGACCATTGTATCACTTACGGATCACTAGCACTGGCATTCCTAGCCAACTGAGGGGAGATACACAACAAAACATCCACAACTCCTTACACTTACTTCTTCAACAACAACATAACTTCAACTTCATCAAACAAAACAAAACAACACTTCAAAAAGAAAGACGACTCGTTTACGTACAAGTCCAGAGTATTATCCTAATAAAAGAGTGGTTTTCAATATACCAGAAAATTCACCAAAAACAAAAAAAATCATGCATGCTTATTTGCGTTGCTGTCGGACCTTATAAGTGGGTTTACCTATAGTGGGGACTGGATTTGACTTCAAACTTTCCAAAGCTGCGTCATTCAGATTCTCCTCCGGTTCCCATGTGTTATGTTTCGCGTCGTATCCATGCCATTTTATCAAATATTCGCGTTTCCATTTCGATATCTACATTTTTCAATTTTCTCTATACCAAAGTACTTATTCTTATTATTATCATCACACTCATCATCAGTTTGTGATACAGAAAGCTAACTTAATCGTTCTTCGGCGCGCTCACAAATTTCGTGGCGACATTGTTTGTTTCTTTGATGATTATCAGATGACTCAAGGGGCGTTTCACTGGCACTAAAGTAAATGTCGGTATCTGACTCTAAGTGGTAATCTACAGTTGCTGGGTGTGGCCTGTTGTGTACGTCGTCGTTTGTCTCACTATCATCAGCGCTGTACTGACTCGATTGCGAATCTAACAGTCGGCGTGGTCTCAGATGGGCGTGTTTCAATCGATTAACGTGAACAACATTTTTGTACTGCTTTACATTTCCTATTGGTTGTAAACGGTACTTTACTGGGGATACTTGTGCGCTGATTGTGTATGGGCCTCATAGGGATGGGCGAACTTTGGACTTTTTCCGACTGCCACTGCTGGATAGTGTAAATAGACTGTATTGCCTACTTTAAACTTGACAATCTTGCCCAATTTTCTGTCGTGTCTTTCCTTCATAACATTTTGCGCTCTGTGTATGTTTTCTTTGGCTAACCAACCGCTATGTTTCGTTTCTGCGCAATGTCTTTCAAATGGAAATCTATATTTCTTGATCTTGACTGTTGTGGTAAAATTTCTACATCCACCGGAAGTTTCGCTTCATATCCGAACATTGCCATGAAAGGACTGACACCAGTCGTCTCATGCGGACTTGATCGATACGCAAACATCACGGAAGCTAATATTGATCCCAATCATCTTCTCTTTCAGACACATACATAGACAACATACTCAGAAGACTCTGATTCATACGTTCCATGGCCCCATTTGAGCTCGGGTGATAAGGACTGGTAAAACGTTTTGTAATTTCAAAATAACGACAAACTTCTTTAACAATTTGTGACGTAAATGCTGGTCCTTGATCTGAGATTAAAATACTGGGGAAACCGAACATACAAAGGATTTGCTCAAACATAATCTTAGCAACTGTCTCAGCCTTCATATCAGGGGTTGCAAATGCCCAACTAAATTTCGTCAAATATTCCGTAAACAACAAAACGTACTTATTGCCTTGTTTTGTTTCTTTCAAGGGACCTAGAAAATCAACTCCAACTCGTTGCATAACTGAGGACACGGGGATGGGGAGCAAAGGGGCTTTACCTCGAGGACCGCGCTTACGCGAGTGACATACGGATAGTTTTCAATCGTATTAGACATTTCACACATGAATGTACGTAATCAGTAACATCCTTGATCATTGTTTTCCAGAAATAACGCAATCTTATAGTCTCCAAAGTATGGCGTACGCTTGATGACCAGCTGTAATATCATCATGCAATCTCTGAAGGATATAAAGTTGCAATGATTGGGGAACCACAACCTGTCTAATGCATTTCTCTTTATTTGCAGCCTTACCTGTTGCATTCCAGTAATGATATAACACACCGTCAATGATTGCATAGTTATCACTATCACATGTCACGTATCGCGCCAATTATCATCATTCGGTAATTCGCCTTTCTCGATAAAATTAAACCAATGTTTTAACTGACTATCTTTTCTCTGCAAATTCTTAATCCGTGTCAACGCCTCATCTTCCTCTACTATTTGATCAGTACTACTCGAGTCACGGCGACTAATCTCTAGATTGCCATCGTCAACATCATCACTAGATTGTAATTCCGTGCCTGTTTTAGATTCAGTCTCCGTATACAATTGTCGTACATCCGTTACAACATCATCATCGGAGGGGATACCTATTTTATTTACTGGGACCACCGATTCGCTACTTTGAATTTCCGTAGACATACCTGTATCATTACCTTCATGTGATTTTGTCGCGTCGAAATCAATATCTACTTCCGATTTCTCATCATCAATAAAATCTCTACCGCTGAAATCGGAACTATTGTCACAAACTTCCGAGTATTTCCTATGAGACAATCCGTCCGCATGCGCAATAGACTTCCCATGTTTATGAACAATTTCAAAATCATAACCCTGTACTTTAAGTATTCAACGAGCGATTCTACCTGAAGATTTCTTAATTCTGAACAAATACGGGAGATTTGCGTGATCTGTAATAATTTGAAATTTCGTTGAACGTAAGTAAGGGTCGCATTGGGCCAGACCATGTATAACCGCGATAGCCTCTCTCTCTGTAGTTGTGTATTGCTGTTGCGCTGCGCTGAGGGAACGCCCACCATAAACGATAGGTCTCTCTACTCCGTCTTGCTCTTGTGTCAATACAAAACAACGCTATAGGCCGATGCATCTGTGTATAATTTGAAAGGTTCGCCGAAACGTGGAAATCCTAGAACTGGGGCAGTAATAAGGGCTTGTTTAAGAGTATCAAATGCTTCCTGACACTTATCATTCCAATAAAATTTAACCTCCTTCTTCAACAATTTATAAAGGGGACCAGCAATCTTTGCAAAATCTTTGATAAAACGACGATAAAAGCCAACACATCCTAAAAATGCACGTAATTCGGAAACATTCCTGGGGACAGGGAAATCTCGAACAGCACTCACCTTTTTCGAATCAACAGAAATTCCATCTTTGTTGAGGATATGACCAAGAAATTTCACCTGTTTCTTACCAAAAGAACACTTCTGAGGACGAAGTTTCAATCCAGCCTCACGGAGGCGAGACAAAACCGCGTCGAGATGTTGTAAGTGTTCTTCAAACGTCCTTGAGAAGACAATCAAATCATCAATATACACCAACACATAATGCCATAACATATTCCTGAAAATAAACTGCATAGTACGTTGAAAAGAATTAGCTGAATTTCTCATACCTTGGGGAAGTCGATTAAATTCATACAAACCATCATGACAGACAAAGGCCGTTTTGTGGGTGTCTCGTTCGTCAATGGCAATTTGCCAAAAACCGGACATCATGTCTAAAGTCGAAAAGTACTGGGGATTTTGATCACCGATCATTTCAAGAGACTCTGTAAGGTTTGGGATAGGAAATACATTCGGTTTAGTAAGAGAATTTACTCGTCTATAATCTAAACAGAATCTATATTCGTTCGATGATGATGATTTCTTCACGAGCACGACCGGGGAAGAGAACTGAGAAGTGCTTGGGGAAATTATACCTTGGGCCAGCAAATTATCAACTTCCTTCTCAATGACCTTGCGCTTTTCTGGGTCAACTCTATAGGGCGGCATTTTAACAGGTTGAGCCCCCGGGACTAATTCAATTCTATGCTTTATGACATCACAGTAACCCAACTTCTTATCATCACCAACAAATGCTTGTCGATTTTTCCATAATATTTCTTGCAAACTCTTTCTTTGTTGATCACTCAAAAATGAATCACTAAAATCAAACTGACTCAGAAATCGTTGACGGGCGGTTTCATTTACTTGCTCATTCACATTCGTACCAACATCAATATCCAAATTATGAACAGTGGCACCCCCGGGAAGAAAACGGATAACCCCAGTTTTGTCCCCTTTCTTATGTATACATCCCTTTCGGTCGTATTAACTAATCTTACCGGAACTTCGTTCGTCTTTGTCATCGATAAAACACGTGCTGCCACGACTCCCAAATGGCTCAAAGTTTTGGTGTTTTCTGTATGTCCCAGAATTCCATCGGGCATATGACCATTAAATTTACCGGAAATTTCTAATTCTGATCGAGGTGGAACAGTGAAGCCCTCGGTAGCCTTGACAACCAAAGCCGAACGAAGCTTTAATCTCTTACTAGCAATATCAATTACAGCTCTATACTTTGTAAGAAAATCAACACCAATAATTAACTTTTGTTTCAAATTTTCAACTAAATGAATCGACATCATAACTTTCTTACCAGCAATATTAACACGTGCATTTACAACACCCTTAATTGCAATTTAACGATCATCTGCTAATTTGATTGCGTTGTAATTTGACTTGTGAATTCTTTGATTATGCAGTTTGGGAATTTCAGATAACAAACTCACTGGAGCAACCGTAATGGCAGCACCTGTATCAACAATTGCTGGGACACTCTGATTCGTTATACTTACATTGATAACACTAATACCTTGTACACAATTATCATCAATATTCAAATTACACACGCTCTTAACATTAGCAAATATCCCCTTATCTGGCCATTCACAGGTACCATCCCCTTGATTTCCCAAGATTTCCTCTGGCTGTGAGTTAAACCAACACTCAGCCTCATCAGTCAGTAGCAAACCAAAGACATCACGGATATTGTTTGGCTGTAATTGTCTCAAGTGTACGTACAGTTCAAACTTCCTCATCCATTTCTGAGGGCAGTCGCTCTCTCGCCCAGTGAACCTAGGCTGCATGATATTTGCACTAATAGTCAATTGTCAACGTGCCTACCTAGAGCATCCATTTCGGCTTGTCGGGCTTCTTGCCCTCGGTCTCGCAAACCCTGCACCTGTTGAAGTATCTCTCCGATGCGCTGCTGGAGGTTGTCATATCGCTCATCCTGCTGCTGGTTCAGTGGTACAGCTACTGGTATTTCTGCTTGTTCTGCCATGTCTGGTTCTTGTCGCCTGATGATTCTACCAGATCTAAGAATCATATATTCGTCCTGCTTCAGTATACCCGGATTCTCCACCAAATTGTTGCGCTCGTAGTTAGGGGAATTACGAGTTGAGAGGTACCAGTCTGGATCGTAATGCTTTCAGTAACTGAAGCTGACACACCAAGATGTAGATTTAACACAACCTTGTACTTTATTGCAAGATGGCGACCGTGTCGTTCACTGTCAACGGTCTGATCTCAAGTCTCCGTCTAAACTCTCTACAAAGTTAAATACATCTTCAAACTTACATAATTACAAAAGTTATCACGTGGAATTTTCCCGCCAGCCTTTGATTGTTTCTTAAGATTAAATAAGATCACACCATGGAATATCCCATTCTCGATTGTTCTCAATGAAATCTTAACCAATAATTAATTAAACTATCACACTATCTCTTATCTGCTTCTCGTACGATCTGAGTCAATGAACTTCACACGCCTTGGCCACGTGAGGGACGCTTCAAGATACAATCTCTACAGGGAGGGGCGTTACACTATGGCATATCATCACTTTTATTTATTCTTTATATTTTACAAGTCCGATAATCGACATGTAAATGAGTGGCTAATTTTATTAAAGGGCCAGTATTGCTAACTTTTGATGATTCTTTTTCTTATTTGTATTCATTATGTCAACAGCAACTTCTTATTCTCCCCCAAAAAGAATGTTGAAACACCTACTATTTGGCTTATCAACATAGCGTCTATATGTGTGAAATACATTGTTATTGTTCAACACTTTATTCTAGTCCAGACCAGAATTCACTTTTTTCAACAACTGCAATGCAGTTTACACATGCACTGGCTGAGTTGCCCAGCTGACTACTGTGCATCTCAACGTGCCTTTGAGAGTAGAACAATAAATTATTGTTGACATCAAGACGAAAATGGTGAAATTATCAAAAGTTAATCTTTACAGTCCTGATACGGCTTTGCGGCCCGAGGTCGTACGGCGGAAGGGCCCAAGCGTGCGAGGACCCGTACGCCGTACGACCAAGGGCCGCAAAAGCCGTATCAGGGCCGTAAAGGTTTTATCATATACCTTATGGAATGATAAATATGTAGTTTACATAATATTCAACATTGTTTTGGAGATAAAAATGCGTGCGATATCAAAATTCATCGCCATTTGTGTCAGTTTTTCATAAATACGATGGCCGCATTCCGTCGCGGATTGACATACATAATGACGTCATTTGTTTACCTGCAGAATTCTAGAATGCGCAAAGCAATATGCGTACTATTACGTGATCAACAGAGATCAAGGCTGAAATCGAGGTGTAAGAAGGACAAAAGTGTGATGTCAGTTTCTTGTAATTTATACTGAACAGGCACGCACTTAGTACCAGTGTTCGAAATAACGCCTGTCCGGCAGTCCGAGACTGGCTATTTTTCCACCGGACTGGTAAAATAAAAAAGTTACCAGTCCGTCGGACAGGCAGAATTCAGCGTGGGGTCGACAATTAACCTTTGGCGATCATACTTCATAGACCGTGATGTGACACTGGCCGTCCTAGATAGCGCCACCAGCGGTATCTTTTGGCTCCTCCTCATTCATGTATTGCAGTAAGGAACACGCCGATTCGACAGAGTGACGCATGACCTTGATAATCAACCAATCATAGTAGATTTTGCATGAGTTTCAAAGTACTGAGTCAATCAACAATAACACGGAATTGTGCGGTGGTGGGTTTTGAAGAATTATGCTCCGCAATTCTCGACCTACAAACTCTCTCGGCTAAACGAAGAACACTGGAGGAAACCTTACGGGCAAACAGGGAGTATGATGCCACTAAACATAAGAGAACAACTGTTCAGGCATGGAATATTGAATTAAAAGATTGGTTAGTCACCGACGATAGTGCCCGCGAGCAGAAGTTGCACTGCAAATTATGCAGAACTGTGTACACGCCCATTGCCTAAAAACAACAACATGCTGGCAAGTACAAAAATACTCGAATGGTTCATTCGTGAGAGGCTCTACAGATCTCAGACACAAAACTCTGAAAACACATGAAACTTCAGAGGGTCATAAATATGCCATGCAATATCATAGGGGATTCGATCTCCGATGATGACGATGATGATGATGATTAAATATTTGAAAATGAAGAAAAATAAAAATATATTTGGACTCAGTAAATTTGTTGTCGTTGTTATTGTTGTTGTTGATAGTATTTGCAGAAAAGAACAAAGTATGCACTGCAAATTCAATACAGCCAAACTATACACATGCACTGCAATTTGTGCAAAATTCAATACAGCCTTTATACTATATACACATGCGCTCCAAATTCAGTACAGCTGTATTGAATTTGGAGCGCATGTGTATAGCATGGAGGTAGCTTACCTCCATGTGTACAGTGAGGCTGTATTGAATTTTGCAGCACATAATTTGTCCTTTTCTGCAAATACTATCAACTACAACAACAACAATAACAACAACAACAACAACTTTACTGAGTCCAAATATATTTTTATTTTTCTTCATTTTTAAATGTTTAATCATCATCATCGTCATCATAGGAGATCGAATCCCCTATGGCAATATATGCAAAAAATATGCAAAATGCTGCTCCAGGTGACTCAGTAGCGTAAAGGACACTGCAGTCGATGAACACTGCAACATTTGATAAGCTGTGTAAACTATTCAGAAACGCTCATGCTCATGAATAACTGTGTACATTGTGTACCTGTTTTCTCCCAGACTCATGACTTTAAATATATGATTGTATTCTGTTATACATGGAAACTGACAGTACGCATTGTGAATACAAAGTAAAGTACTCACGTATTGTGCAGTATATGTACCTTGCAATTTATGTTCGTTTACAAATAAAGGTTATTTAAAGAGAAAGATGATTCCATCCCATCTCCATTTGTTCACAGACAAGGTAATAGCCTATTACAGTATGGGTAACTCTTAGGTGTACTTGATTACTTTTAATTGCAAGGCATAATATCAGGACTGGGAAGTTTTTGGCAGGACAGGCAACTTTTTAAAGTTACCAGTCCTGTTGACTGGTTGATATTTTCCACGAATTTCGAACACTGCTTAGTACACACAGGATTTCACTAGAATTTAGAAATAAAAGCCGATGTTACCGGCGCGGCTCCACTGTCGCCACGCGCAACTACGATCTGAGCGAGCAGACGTTTTCCAAATCTCGCGCTGGCTTTGTGTACGAAAGGAACGTTTGCGTATAGCAACGCGCGTAGTAACCAGAATCGAGATAGTGCAGAAATGCACGCGATTGCCCATATTTGGGCATCGGCCGGGCGTGATACGTAAAAAATGCATGGATCTGAGGGCGCTTTCCCCCATAGCTTTACACAGGCACGTGAATGTAGGTATATGATAATAGCATTTCTAGCCCTTTAATCCGCGGTTCTGCCTTAATGTTATTTTGATGCACATTATTATGTATATTAATAATCGACACATTCACCACTTTTGACCTGTTTTGGTACTGGCGTTCTTAAAATACATAAAAACATGTAGCTGCAAACAAGGTATTACCTTCAGGAAAGTTTCCCACTTTGGACTCGTGTAGTTGCTGAGAACTGTGAACGTGTCATTTACGACAGGATTATCCTGCCCCGTATTCATGAACACTGACCACCTGGTTTCAAACTCTGGTATATACCTTCCAAGGCAGTCTTGGAATCCTTCATCAAGTGTAAGACAAGGTGTGTGACGGCTTTGTCAAACGAATTTCTGTACTCTTCATATGTGGACAGCTTTGTAGCATCACCGAATTTGTAGGTTATGTTCTCAGCTTTGGAGATTTCCTTGGCTTCTTCGATCATCTCAGGGGAGATGTCAAAGGCTTTATATAAAAATCCAGATAGACAGTTTGACAGTCAGTTAGATAGATCAGATAGATAGATAGATAGATAGATAGATAGATAGATAGATAGATAAGGGGTATGGATAAATATGCAGATAGGTAAGCAGCAGACAGGAAGGCAGGCAGTTAGTGGGTTTGGTAGGTAGGAAGGTAGCCTACTAGGTTAATACACATATCCATTAACACAGATACATAGAGACATACAGACCTGCCTACCTACCTACTTACATAAACACATACATGCGTGAGTACACTATCCACATGGACGAGTAAAATCACACGGCGTTATTATTAAGGTCACGTAAAACAATAAATAAAAGAAAGCAACAGGATTACTTTGTGCTCTATCACATTTGCTTAAATTTATTTGTGGCTAAACACGTAGCCACTGTTTTGATAAGTGTTTCTTGAAAAACATATTTTTGTCGTCCACGCTAGTGACCTTTACCGCTCAATTCAACATGCATTTTTATATACTAACTTTGGTCACTCCCAGTCAGTAGGGTTGCAACAAGGGGTCTTAAAACCATTCCCGTGCCACGGCTGTGTGAATACTAGTTTCCATACAAAGTGAAATATCTACATGGATTCTTCTAGTAGAATGCACAAAAAATACATTTTTGTACCTAAAAATGGATATGATTATCACGATATTCATCTCCTTATAATTATAGGGACATTAGCTGTAACTTTTGACTAATTTTTCACTTCTCTGTTTCAATTTTTCAACTACAGAATCTTACTATAATCCGATCATCATGACCAATGCCCAGTGTCCTGCTTGCCAACACAGCCTGTGTATGTGAAATGATAATCTTTACGGCCCTGATAGGGGTTTTGCGGACCGAGGTTGTACAGCGGAAGGGCCCGAGCGTGCGAGGGCCCGTACGCCGTACGACCGAGGTCCGCAAAACCCGTATCTGGCCGTAAAGGTTTTATCATATACCTTATTGAACGGTTGTGATATGTTTCAGTATTTATCAATAAAATTTTGTTAAAGTTATGGGCGTAAATTAAAAAAAACATGAGCCACGCAACTTTGCGGATTAATATGTACTATGTTGTCATTTGTTCTGTTGTGGAACGCGTCGCGAGCTTGTTCTATGCGAACGCCAATGTCACTACAGAATGAGCACAGATGAGTAGTTGATCCTGCTCGTTAAAATACACTTTCTCAGCAAAACATTGAAAGGAGACTATCAAGCACTTGTTTTAAACCAATTTTGATCGGAATAAGATTCGAACTGTCTACATTTGCTTCAAAACTACGAGCGAAGCGCCGAGAAACGGGTTCGAATCTCGCGCTGACGTGCTTTCGATTGGAATGTACGTGGATAGCAACGCGCGTAGCAACGACCACGAAATAGTTCGAAAATGCGCGCACACTAACTTATTTGGGCAAAGTGTGCCTGGGCGTGATACGGCAACTTATTACACACCTGTAAGAGCGCCTTTTCCCATAGGTTTACATGGATACATGAATCTAGGTATATGATAACCATTGTTATTGTTGATAAATGTATTCTAGTCCGGACCTGAATACAAAATTTAAACAATAACAATGCAGATTACTCTCACATCAGGTATATTTATAAGCTGAATATTAGGAATTTCTCCATGATTCAGGGATACAAACCAGAACTGCAGATGATACACAGAACAAAAAAAATTAAAAAATGACGAAAGTTACAGCTAAAGAATCTTTAAGGTACAATTTGTAATTGATTACACAAACCCTGGCTATAGCTCAGTGTGACCCAATCTACTTCACATCTCTTATGTAAACATCGATTATTTTGTCGATGAAAACCCAAGATCAATATTCAATTTTACCTGTTACTCTTCCGACACGCTTCGACAAAAGTATTGTGAGTGCGCCTAACTCACAACCAACGTCTACCAAATCATCAGACAGATCCAATGGCAGCAAATTAGAGATTTTTCCACATAACGCACGGCATCTTTACTTGTCCTAGGAGAATACGTCTTCAACAAGTTAAATTCATCGTGTCAGTCGCATGTCCGTGATGCCACGTAACTTGGTGTCTTCTGTCTGAATTGCCAGTAATAAACAGGGAAAGCGAAGAAACACGAAAAAGCCAATCAAAACTCAAATTGTGTTTAAATTGACGGGTATTAAGATAAACAACGTCTCCAATAATAAACCATCCATAACTTGATCTAACAGTTGTACGCACCACAATTATTATCAAGAGTTACTAAAATAATAAGTGGTACTACTCCGCCGTTTATTGAAATGATTTATCGTTTATTTATTTGTGTATCCGGTAAATCAAGCTAACTTTACATAACTTTTAAATTAATTGATAACAATTTTCATCAACAATACAAACAACTACTTAAAAGCATAAAATGGAAATGTTAAAAGAACAAAACAAATGAAGGAGGCTGCAAACCAGCAAACTGCATTGGGAGATGGATTTCTTTTACAAGGCTTACACAATGCGCCTAATGGAACTCTACGTTTTCTTTGCCGACCGATTTACTGCAATTATTATAAGTTACAGTTTGTTATTATTCACGTCTGGATGGCGATACATTTGGCTCCTACTTAAAAACATATTCATAATTGGAAAACCTGCCGTAAAACGCTATGAACATTTTACCGACACAGCACTCTCGTAGACTAGCCGTCAACCAGCGGTGAGAGTGTTCGAAACTATGTATTCAAAGCACATAGAGGCAATTTGTTGAAATCTCATTCGGTTTCGAATTCACAACATACAGCACCAAATCACCTTGCGAAGACAGTCAAAACCGCTCGGCTAAATCATCACAATTAAAAACTACTGGTTCAAGAAGAGAAGCGACGTTGTTACAATTGTCTGACCGATAATTTGAGAAATGTCCTGCCAGAATATAGCCGGAAGACTGGCAGGGCTAAAGGTCACAGCAAGTTTTCTAGGCTTCAAAAGTTGTACTTGTATGTGAAGACTTGAAGCTGTGAACATAACTGAGATTGCCCACCTTTGGGGTTTCTGTACGTTCTGAGGACTGGAACGTTACCGTCGATTTCTGTTGAGCTTTTAACGCCGTAAAGGTTTATGACATACCCGGGACTTTACGTCCGGGTCTTTTAGGCATTACGTGGAACTAGTGTCATTAGGGTTGACCTGGATAAAGGCTATATGGAACACAGTTGCTAGAGGGCGCTGTTCAAATGACATTTTATCTCTGTGACTACATTGTCTCTACAACTTTGTTGCCTTACTTGGTTTTACACCAATCACTTTGCTTGAATCGTGGGGTATGATCATCTTTACATGGAATAAATTAAGAATATCGGTGTAGACAAGTAATTATCACGGATTAAAGACTCAAGTAAACTTTGCAAGCAGAACTCGTTACAGAGTGTACAGAGAAAAAAAGAAAATCAGACACATCTCTATCCGATACACTTGGTTACACAATGAAGAATGAAGTATACATATCATTGAGAATTGAACGCCACTAAAACGAAATGTACTGAAAACGACGATGAGAGAAGGAAGGCTCGGCATTACTAGTTTTTGTGGACACAAAATGGTAATGTCTACGTTGAGACAGCTCAAGGTACTACATCCGTTCTTAACCATAATGAAACAGACTTGATCACCTGATTGTACGTATCTGTTTTTGGCACTATGAACATTCACTTTGGGACCTAAACACTTCCCAAAGGCGTCTAAACTCAAGATCTTCAATAGCAAGATTATTAAACTGAGTTAAGCTGTATGAAGAATATGATTAGTATAATCAAATCGCATAATAAAAGGGTAATCACCGGAGATCAACGTAAGGATCAACCAGCTGACCGTAATTGCCGGAACAAGTCTACACGTGCCCCTTGAAGGGTAACTTGTCAAGTTATGCAATAGTTTCGTAACGACAAATACAGCAATAGGACAGAATTTCACAGTTTGTACGGAACTTAAAAAACAAGGACAGAGTCTTTGATAACTTGTGGTATATTATTGCACAGTCCGGGACTGTGATTATTGACAAGGCATCGAGTTACCCTAACAAAAGCAAGAGATGCAATCTTTGTATATCAGAAAAGCTGCACATTATCAATGCTGATAATTCTACGTTATTAAACAAACGCTCTGAGTTGGTTTAAAAATGTCGCCACCAAAAGAAATATTATCTATCAAATTTAAGCACCATTTAGTATGTCCTAAACATAAAAATGAGAGTGTAGAGCTAAGAATCATTTGACTGCCGTCTGAAAATTGTAGGAAACATGAAACAAATATTACTATTTTGTACTTGGAACTAATTTGTATATATATATATATATATATATATATATATATATATATATATATATATATATATATATATATATATATATATATATATATATATATATGTGTGTGTGTGTGTGTGTGTGTCTGTGTCTGTGTCTGTGTCTGTGTCTCTGTGTGTGTCTGTGTGTGTGTGTGTGTTATTTTGTACGTTTTAAATATTGTCAATTTTTTGTTTTAATGAAATTTTTGACATATCAACTGTAAGATAGGAATTTCAAAATTTCAAAAACATAATGACCCCCGTCACCAAATTCATAAACAGGGTGAACCACATGAATCCACCGCTACCGCCACCCCCTCAACGAAAAAAAACTGACCTTTACCAGAGACACATATTTTTTAATAATACTTTTTCATTGTTAGATTTTACTGATTAATATTGAACTAAGGGCAACACTCTTTCACTTTCGCACATCAATACCAGGTTGCTTAACAACAACTTTTAGAAATTTAAATAGTTTTTTAGACTTCATTGAGAACAACTTTAAGTTGATTGCCTTCAGAGAAATTTTGCAAGTCAAAAACAAAGACATAGTTATTATATTAGATTACTCACTAGAAATTATCTGTAGAGAATGTGCTAAAGTGGGGTGCTGTAAGTGTTTAGAAGTCTATGTGGTACAATATTCTCAGTAATATCAGTATACCAAATGCAGAGACAATTTGGCTTGATTTAGGAGAAAGGACACATCTTCTGTTGTAAACATTATTTACAGACCTCCGAATACATATGAAAGGGTTTCGATAGAAGAGCTTGACTTGAAGATGCTTTAAATTATATCAATAACAATCATTATGGTTGCATCTTAGTTAGTGATTTTAACACAGACCTGAAGAAGCTTTCCAATATTTCTCGAGCTTAAAGATTGGTCTTTCCGGCTCTAATTTGGAGCAAATTTTAAAAAATCAAAAGCGTATTGAAACTTCTTCGACTCTAATTGATCACAGCTTCACAAATTATGTGATAAGCACGTCGACTCTGGTGTTGTCCTTGCTGACATCTCTGATGGTGACGTACAAAAATTATTGATGCAGTTTTTCATTTTTTCAATAATTTTCGTACGTCACCATCGGACACTTTGCGTTTTCTTTCCAGGAATTACTTAAATTAAAAGAAAGAGCATTTCATAATTTACCTCAAGCAGAAATATTAAGTGACGTTGTGGACAGCCGAGAGGATGTAACTCTTGCGGACAGAAATTGTAGTAAAAAATTTATCGATATTTCCTCAAATATGCATCGATTCTAACTACAACTCAAGTTTAGGATCGACAGAAACAAGGCACAGTGGCGACCGGTACAAATCCAAATATGGTTAAATTTGTTTAAACTACTAAAGATTAGAACTATTGGGTGGTTGACTAAAAACTAATTTTCTTTTTCGTAATGAAATGCTAACAAGTTATTTGGTCAGGGCGATAAAACCGTCTGCAGATATACAAATCAGAGAAGAGGATTAGAGAGGGTAATTGGTAGATATAGACTGTTTTCTTTGAAATACTCTACAGACATAGCAAGGATAAAGTTATGACAACTCACACGACACGAGAAGGCTTGTATAATAAAAATAGTGAAATATGTATTTATTTATCGTAGCTCCTAGCCTGCAATGCCCTGAGGTATGGTTATAAAGTTAAATCGCACACATTACCTACCTTCTATGTGCTAACTTGACTGGCGATTCCTTTACGGAACACAGTATATAGTACAGCTTGAATTTCGCCCAAAGCAACACTATTGTGCACTGCGAGAGATCATTTTAGTTCGACTCATTCGAGTGTTGATATACCGGTCAAAGAGGTCACCGATCTTTACAAGTGTTAATTTGTCTAGCAATTACTTCTTGTATATACCTACACTTTGATTTTCTTCAACACTTTGATTTTCTTCAAAATAACGAAACATAATGATTTTATTTTTATTTGAAGCGATTTGAGAGAACAAGCTGTAAAAATTGCAGTGGACAGGGTCAGGGAGGGGAGGATAATTTTGGTGACATCATTGAAGAAATGGGGTTCTAGTGTGGATTGTTTCATAACGAAAGATCTTCAATTTCAGGTTAAGTTAATGAGCTATGACACAATTTAAGATGCAATAACAAGATGACTTTATAACAAATCAAATTTTAAGGTAATGCCATCCAGGTTTTCCATATTATATAACCCACTCTTTGTTTGAATGTGCTGACAATCTTGCTGAGCCATAGCTAGTAATTCAGCCGGCTGATATAAGAGTTGCATGTTGATGAGCGAGGAAGTGAAGAACCTCAACATGAAATATATTTAGCTGTTAGCGATGGCGAGAAGTTGGAACGGGAAAAGCTTGAAGTTGTGAAGGAAATTTGAAAGAAACCATAAAAGCATTTGATGTTCCAGGACTATCCAACGTATTTTAAAATAGTATGGTGCCATTGTGGCTAATAAGAAACAGCATTATTACATTCATCCGACTAATGAGGATTTTTGAAGTAATACTTTATTAGTATGAACAGTTGTTGACTTATTCTTTGTCTCGGCAAAGAATTATATCTTAAAGTTCTAAAAAGTTGTCATCCATCGTGGATTTACTGAAAGGATTCCAGTTACATTTTATGATAATTTCCTTATTTTGTCATTTTACAATTAATAACATTAGAAAATTCACATAAACGTAATAAAGAATGCAGAGAAAAATTATAACATTCATGTCAGGAAGATTTCTTACATTACAAGTTTCTATTTACGACCCAAAATCCGCATAGCTAAATAGCAACCTTCAAAATGATGCATTGAAATATACAAAAAAACATGTGCGAGGATATAACAATGGATCAAAGATATCCTTATGAATACTTGGGAAGCTTCCCAAACTTTGAAGAAACTAGACTTACTACCGAAAACAATATACATTATGAACTTGTCATTAGCGGAAATGTTTACGTGTAGATGTAGAATTCCATAGATAAATAAGTAGGCGAGAATATCACAATTGGTATATTCAAAGTGACATCCTTTATTTGGCAAACGTATGTTAGAATTTAAGATGAAGATATAACCACGCTGTACATTAAAAGGACCGCCAAGCCATCGTTATGTATGCAGGACAGTGGTGGAGACTCTGCTGACAATGATCGACATCAAATTTGAATAATTGACAGCGTAGACATGTGTAAATTTATTGCAAAAGGCATATCAGGGTGTGTGTCAGTAACGCCGGTTTGTAGTTTGAAATCATTGCGATGTAATGAAAGGTGATGTCATCACTCAGTTCTGGAAACAAAATCAGACAATGAATAATTTGAAATTTGATTTGCAACTATCAGGTCATAGGGCTTTGATACGAGTGACGAGATGGAAACGATGGAATGAGATAACTATTGCAGCGCCCTTCACGGCATGTGTTGAAAGTTACCTTTTCAAAGAAATATTTTCGACAAAACGTAAAAACTATGGTAGACAAATCAATGATCGTAAAAACATGAAAATAATTGAATCCACGGTTTGCCTATTTCAAATAGGAGGAGACGGTTTACCTTTGTTTAGGAAGTTTTTACTTCGTTATTTCCTTACGACCGCGAAAATAAGAGTCCCTGTGACCAAATATCTTTGATCGTCTCTAGGGCCAGTATCCCACAAGCACCTCTTCTACGTATTCGTCCCTTCTATCTTCTGGAATTCTTCCCAGCTGGCCCATAAAGTTTGGGTAATAGTCTGCAATCGAGATCACAGTTACCTCCTGTAAATTAGCATAAATATGTTTGTAATGGCTTTGATTTTCAATTCAGTACACATTTCAGTTAATCCAAGATAAAAATAGTTTTGTATGGCGACTTTCATTCATGGTAGTTGCATTTAATCACATTTGCCTAATCAATTAATATTAGACACTCGTGGTAAAATGCATTTCATCAAAAGTGTTAGTGCAAAAAATGTTCGGAAATCTGTCAGTCTTTTACTTCGAACTTGTTACCTTCACGGCAATGTATCAGGTATCAGTAAGACGCTGACAAGATTTTTTTGAAATCTGATGTAGGAAAGAGCGTTCAATTTTGACCAATGTTTTTGAAAAATCGTCAGCTTCATCAACGACACCTATGTTCCATTTATGCATTCATCAAAGTGAGGAAATATAAGTAAAAGCATGTTCGGGTATTTCCCCCTTTCCATACCCCGACGACTTTTTCCGGTTGTGGGCTAGTGATAGAAATACGATTACCTGACATGTGTTGGCTAACCCTCGTAGCAGGAGAATATTTGCCAATGAACACCGGACATGGGTCATCTGTTCTCTGGCGTGAAACCCATGTATTCCGAAATAGGTCAATAATCATATATTATAGTTCATATAGACCTTCCATCGAGCATGATAGAATTTTCAAATTGTCAGAATATTTCTCAATAGCTGCACTCAGGATATCAAAACTGGTGGAGAGCGCACATGAATTGATTAAGCCTACCTTCCGGTTCTGTCCGCTGGTGTGAGTAGTAAAGGAAATGTGTATATTTGGGATACATGTAAAAAATTTCCCCGAAATGGTTAAAACCTCCCCTCCTTCCTCAAAATACCGCTATCACACCTCTGTAGGCAATGGCGCAACTCAAAATGGCTACATGACGTGTTGCGACAGCCCTCCGGCACATCTGCTGCATTGTGCGCATGTCACGTATGAAGTGATATTGCGAAATGGCTATACTGATACAGCTGAGAGGTTAGCTCTCATTTTTCCCACGCTGGCTGTAAAAGACGGACTATACATGCCTGGCTGCAAGAGACTACTAACTGTAAGTATTAACCTGCCGTGTTAGTACCGTACCTCGTTTCTCCTCCACCACGCATAGATTATATTCGTCTAGCTGCCCTATGCATACATGAATTCTTGCTTGCGCACTTGCGCAAAAGGCTTGCATAATAGTGACCTAGGTTCAGGCTCTCCTGGGCACTCCGTTCGATCTGCATCGGCCACACCACTTCTCAGTTTTCTCAAATTCTCGTTCTGAATTCTGTAAAGCGTTATTTTTGTTCTCTCCTTTTTATTTTTGTAGAGATCATGATAACATTCAATAAAGTGGTAGTTACTCAAATCGAGAAGTATCTGCTCCTCAATTTTTAAAACCATGCGCTTGATTAAATTTTTTTCAACATTTTGAACTTCTCGGTTATTTTTTTTATTTTTATTACTACAGGATCAAAAACCAAATAAAAGTATACAGAATTAAAACTACTCCGCTTTCAAACTTTGGACACCGTATGTAGAGCATCTCACCTGGCTGTGCCTGACTTGGATTGTGAGTTACCACATGATGGGTCCTTTCTGCGTTTGTTCCCTGTGGTTTTCGGCTGATGTAAATTGGTCAATGATCCAGCATACGACATTTTATTTTTCGTATCTTGTATATAGTAAGTCAGAAGAAAAAACTCGCATCTCTACATAAATATGTCTATCTGACTGAAATATAAAGGGCTTACCCGTGATGCGAATAAGTCGAGGAACCGAATATTCTTCGAGGTGATGAACCTCCAGATTATCTTTGAATCCTGGAATATAGCTCTGAATTATAGACGCCTAAAGCAGTTAGTCTTTTGGCATTCCTTGATGAAAGCTAACATGTTATGATAGAGGATATCATCTTTGAGTCTAATACCTGGATTTGCCCTAAGGACATGACGATTCACCCGCCGGAGTTTACACCATTCCAATTCGACAGAGAAACCAAAGAGGTCTTTATTTTTAGAAAGAAACTTTGCAATATACGTTTCGCCAAACATGATGGAGGGGCCGCACTGTCGTATATTAATACATTATTTCATTTATCATGACTAATGTTAAACCTGTCAAAAATATCCATAGTTGTTCTCCAATGAATCCAACCACGGATGCTGTTTTTATAGAAAACTGACAAGGGAGCCGACTAGGCCCAGTATTGTACGTGACAACACTTTTCGCGGCAAGGGTTTTTAACCATTCGCCAAACTGCTTTACAATTTTCTTGGCCTTTGTATATACTTTGCGTGGGCCTGAGCCTGCTGACCCCATTCCTGTGGAGCCACCAGCCGATCACCTCCTTTCGTCACAGCCAGGGCAATCGTTGATATTTTCATGCTAAGGGCTGTCAGTAATAATGCAGCGATTGCTATACCATTCGCATTCCAGTTGAATAACTCAGCTTGAGTGTCAAGTCTTGATCAGAAGTTACATCACGAAGAGACCTAGTCGGTGCCAGTCTTTCACATGCCTCATTGATCGTATCATGTTCATTTTCATTTTGATAGTTAAATTTAGCTTTTCTTGTTTTCAGTTCAGCCAATAGTTTTTCGGCTTTTCCTTTTTCTTTGGTGTCAGTTTCAGGAATTTCCTCTAACTGTTTTTTTCACTTCTCTTTCGTCTAGCATTATTTTAACTCTTTCACTGTTAACGCTCATTAAGAGGGATATCTGCAATCCTTACTTCATCAACAAAACTTTTATAGTTGGGTTTAGATTGTTCCATTCATCGATCCTATTTTCGATAGCTTGTATGTCATGTGCATTACCCCTAGCATCATGTCGTAAGAGTGTTAGTTTATCTCTGAGTCGTCCCATGTCACTAGGTGTCAGCTCCTCGACCCGTCCATCTTCAGAACTCCCACAGTCGGGCTCTGCCACCCCCCCCCCCCCCCTCCAACTGATTCATAAGCTCCCGGACTTTTTTAATATGGTTATCGCTAAAAATCCACCTCCTCTAGCTTTTGACAGCCTGAAGTTTTTATAATACACAGGGTTTTACATGACGCGCATTTCTGCGTCCTTTACGCATAAAACCGGACGCAGGACCCCTCAAAAACTAAACCACGCGTCCCTTGGGACGCAGCAATATCTGTTGCTGGTGTACACCTCGCGAAGCTGCTGAACACGTAAAACACATCCCAGTAAACCTTACTGACCCCGTACTTTAATGGAATGCTCCATAGTGCATTGGCCTCCACTGTTTCATAACCAATGGTAACCGCGGAAACAAATTCTATTGCTGTAAAAAGTTACTTTCAAAATGTAAACTGATTCTTAATTGGTCGATTTCTTGTTTGTGTTGATTAACACATGTTTATGCATCAGGGCGGGTCGTGTCAAAACAGGCCGATCTGCGAAAGTTTTTCGGCGGCCGCAGCAACCAGCACCATGCAGGTTTGGTCGAGGCCGAAATGGCAGCTACGCCATGCGATACTGATAATCAGGTCCCCCGGCCAAGTCAGCAAAATTACGAACATTCAACAGAAGTTGACTCAATAGATTTACTATAAATGGCTTCGATATTCTGAAGAGCGAAACGTCATGGAGTGCGGTGTATGTTTGAAAGCAAATGTTACATGCCCGTTCATGGAAGGTTTTTGTAATTTTCAACATTCAACTCTCACTCGTCATCAGGACTCGAAAAGTCGTCTCACAAGCGTTAAAATCCTAAGCATGAGGACCGGCAGTTGCAGGGTAAGAGCACAGTTACGAGTGGAGTGATACGTAGCGGTAAGAGTAACGAACTCGAGGCGTACGCTGCACAATTACGTACTGTTTACCTGATCGCTAAACGTGACCTTCCATGCGATGTATTCACTGACATCATTCATCTGCAGAATCTGAACGGCTTAGACATTGAATATTACAAACGTCCTCAGATAGTTATGGAGTTTGAAGAGTGTATTCAACGTGCGATCGAGAAGTCCCTGATTGATAGCATACATGCAAGTGACGTCATCGGTATAATGTTGGATGAGACTTGTGTTGTGACATTTCATTCATAAGAAACTTGCAATATATGTTCGATATATTCAGAATGGCGAGGCGAATGTTTCTTTCCTCTGTAACCAGTAAATTACAGATGCCACTGCTGCAGAGATCGAAAACGCCTTGATTGAATTTTTGACTAGGAAAGAAATCTGTGACGAGCCGTGAACAAAATATGGACTAGGAACAGACGGGGTGGCCGTAATGACCGGCCGTTTGAACGGGGTGGGTGCTGCACCGTGCAAAATTAAAAGCCAGAAATCCCAACCTTGTTCAAGTGCATTGTGTTGCACATCGATTGAATCTTGCTGCTTCCCAAGCAGGCAGAGATATTGAATATTGCAAAGAATATCATAATATAATCCATTCATTGTATAAATACTTCATTGACTCTAGTGTGAGATATGACAAACTTAGGGAAATTCAAACTCTGTTGAATGGGAAAGCAAAACGAATTACTGAGGCTACATCTGTTCGCTGGCTGTCGGTCGAATCAGCTGTCAAGATGGTTTTCATCAGTTTTGAGCCAATTGCCTTGGCACTTGCAAGTGACAAAAAAGGGGGAAAGGCTAATGAGCTGTTGAAATTTATCTCTAATTCATTGTGTCTGCTATTCACTGCCTTATTGATTGATGTTCTTACTGTCATTGGAATTTTGAGCCTTACATTTCAGAAAGATTCTGTCACCTCTTATATCAAAAAAAGTGTTCAGTCTACTAGGGACACATTGAATAGAATGACTAATGATTCACACACTGTCAGAGACGTCTTTAATGATTTGGGTGATGTTCCTGTGAACTAGAATTTTCATGTAGGAATTATTTTAAGAAATATGCAACTATTTGCTGTGTGTTTTAATACTAATTGAACACAGTGAAGACCATGGCATTGATAAACTATAAAATATTTTTGTTAAATAAATTGGGACCCCCATATTTTGATGTAGGACTCCCATTTTCTAACACCAGGAGTCCCAGGGACTCTCAAAAGTAAAAAGTGATGTAAAACCCTGTAATACAGCTTTCCATCCTCCTAATCTTAGCATTCCTAATCATTTCTCCTCGTGCTGCGGGATTAGTTATATTATTCTCCTCTAAGAATTGGACAGCCATTTGCGTTGTGAGTTCTACTCTCTGTCCAGTCAAATGATCTACCGCGGGCTATCGCATGAGCTGTCAGCCTGGAAAGGGTCGGCTTCTGCAGGGGAATTATTGATTAAGGATGTTTCAGCAACATCAGTATCATCATCCAAATTAGTTTTAAATTCGTCGAGTTCCTGGAGTGGTATATCTTCTCCTCTTCCTCCTTCTGCCATATTGTGTCTCTATATTAATTCAATTACTTTTTATCATCCCTTAAATACACGGTAGAAAAATGCACATCTCAGTCATCATAAGTGTTGAACAGTTGGCTGACTACATTGAAAGAACTATTGCTGCGTATCGGCGCAGTTGTAAATTGATGGCCGAATTGATATGGGTCTCAATATAACTAAGGGAATTCTTGTAGTTCTGCTGTCACAGCAGCCCTTTTGACAGTTCCAGTACTGATAGCCTTAACTCCTATACCAGGTGTTATCAATGATATAATACAAGGAAAAAACAGGCGTAGCAAAGAGAAGAGAGACGTATAAACATTACTATGTTCGATATAAACAATTGCTTACACTAATACAAGAAAAAGCCACAACAACAGATAACGCTTCAGACTTTATTAAGGACATATTTCATCAGGCTCTAGAAATTCAAAAACAGGAAGGATTTAGTCCCCCTCTCGAGCTTTACTTGAGGCTTTATGGATTAAATGGTTATGAAAGTTGAATTTTTTGAGCTCAGGGAAAATTTCTAAAATTGCTGCATAGTGTTAAACCTATGTCATGATGTCACAGGTCGCTATTGTGCAAGCGGCTATCGCACAAACGAGGTTACTGGTGATACAGGTACACCTGCTATTGCGCAAGCAACTATGGCATAAGCGAGTAGAGAGTTGACACGAATAGAGTGCCTATAGGGGAACCTGAACTTAGGTCATTATCCTGCAAGCCTATTCCGCAAGCACGCAAGCGAGATCTAATGTACGCACATAGACAAATATAATCTATGCACAGTGGAGAAAAAACTAGCGATATATATTACAGTTAGTAGTTCGTCTCTTGCAGCCAGACATGTATAGTCCATCTTTTACAGCCAACCTGGGACAAATGAGAGCTTACCTCTCACAATATAACCATTTTGCAATATCACTTCATACGTGACACGTCGCACAATGCAGCAGATGTGCCAGAGGGCTGTCGCAACATGTCATGTAGCCATTTTGGGTTGCGCAATAGCCTACAGAGGTGTGATAGCGGTATTTTGAGGGAGAGGGAGGTTTTTGTATCCATTTCGGGGAAATTTTTGACATGTATCCCAAATATAAACATTTCCTTTACTACTGGCGTGCATCTTTATTTCTGTGGTGTCCCTGCTTGTGCATATTTTGCAGTACTCATAATACTATCTCCTACAATATTGAGACTCATGGGATGATTGGTTATTAATAAATTCACTGGACACTATGACCAAGTTAAAGCTTTCAGTTCTAAATTGTCCTTAATGTTTGAAGGAAAGTTATCAATATGGACTATTATAAATACGTTACCTTTTGCCTCTTCATATGTGAATGGATACCGGGCAATTTCCTGTGTACATTCGATATCCTTAAAACCAATACTAGTCAGCATTTGTTTGTAATCATCAATACTTCCCTTGAAAGGGTAGTAGGCAGGCTCATAACCCTGTAAAATTAAGCAAAACAAACGTATTGATTGCGTGACTGTGTGAGTGCACACGAACCGTTGCTATTATTTTGTCATATAATATCATGTGAATCCAAATCATACTGTGTGAATTGGAAGTAGAGGCCTGGAAGATCACGTTCAAATCCCGCACTCTGCCTAAGCCGATCAGATCGCGTTTTTATACAATGTTGCAATTAGTGGCAGTTGTAAGCCTCTTTCTGGGCGATTTGGAAGTTTTGAATCCGATCTCCTGGCAGTACTGGCTCCGATGTAGCGAGGCGACTAGCAGCTAACAAAAACAGCAAGGATTAAGATTGAAACGTTTTTTTTTTTCAATTTCGGGGTGTAAACCACACAACCTCTGTCTTCCCGTCATTAAGAGCCAACTTATTGGACATCATCCAATTACGAATTTCATCTACGCATGCCTCTATGCGCTCAACAATGGTGGAGCTGGCATGGATGTCACAAGCAATGTACAATCCAGAATCATCTGCATATATAACGGAATATAAGCCATGACATGTGATGATATCCTCAATCGGAGTCATGTACAAAGCAAACAAGACAGGACCCAATACTGAACCCTGAGGTACACCATACTTTAAAATGCATTTGTTAGATAACATCGACTTGACAGAGACCTGTTGTGTTCTACTTTCAGAAAGGATTCAGACCATTTTAAAGCAACCTTACCCCTTGAATGCCAAAACGTAACCTCCCGTACGAAAGCTACCAGGTTGTGACAAGATAATGGTGCAAGTTTGCAACATTATTTGTCTTACAACTTTGTTACCAGGAGGTTACTAGGATGGTATTCAAGGTTGGTATTCATTGTTGACATGGGAATGGCTAGAACTGGGGCCAACTTTGTAAGAAGCTTGTAGACTTTACCTTGTCTGAACCTTGGAGACTCCCCTTATCACTTATGGCAATCTTTGTACAGAGATTGGATAATGTTACATAACAGTTCTACATATCCTCCTTCCCCCCCCCCTCCCCTTTCCATTATGTTACGTGCAGAGAAAACGAACAAAAGGGTGAACTCAGCAGTTAACGTTTAAACAAAATTTATTACGAAAATAAAACTAATTGCTAAGTCAGGGATAGAGTACAAGCTTTAAAAGTGTACAGACTACTTATCTCAGCTGGGACGGCAAAGCTCCAGTCTCAGAGTTGTAACAGTCAGTTGGATGAATGAACAGTCCTTGCAGGCTTGAAGCTGCACAAAGTCCACAGTATAAATCCAGCGTTGGCAGTGAAGGTCTTGAAAAGTCTTGAGAATGACTACTGCTGGAGTTTAGTAACACACAAGAGACACGATTCCAAAAGTCTGACTGGAGCTGTGCACGTCCCTTTTATAAAGGCATATAAGAACAATCTAGAACTTTTATTGACATGCTAATTACTGTTCTAAAATTATCTCCCTTACACAACTAATCAACTTTCCAGAACATTCCAAACATGACTAATTGAATTCAAGGTTGTGAGGTCATCAAGGGCAGTGACCTTGAGAATGTTCTAGACTAATTGAACTCAGGTCATGATGAGTGTGGGGGGAATGACCTACATAACACACCCCCTCTTCAAAAAAGAAAATTTTTCAAAGAAAAATCTTTCTTTTACAAATGTAATCTTGAAAAGGATTTAAGTACTCAAATTTTGTTTTACTCTAAAGTAAAGTTTCTTGAAAGTGAACAACAATAAAATTTCTTGAAAGTGAACAACAATAAACTCTAAATACGAGAGAGACAGTCTGCAATTAAATTGTCTCTGCCTTTGATATGTCTAATGTCAAGATTAAACTCCTGTAACATTAAACTCCATCTTAGCAATCTCTGATTTTTGCCTTTAAATTTCTGCAGAAAAACAAGAGGGTTGTGATCAAGGTCATCCATAAATTCGTCTGGCTTAAATTCCGCCATGATTGAATTTCGCTGAGTTCACAGTGTAAAGTAGTTTTGAAAAGGTAGGCAAAATGTTGTCAAACGGCTCAAAATATTCGTACTCCCGGACGAGCCCCCAATTTTGTTACGTGCAGAGAAAACGAACAAAAGGGTGAACTCAGCAGTTAACGTTTAAACAAAATTTATTACGAAAATAAAACTAATTGCTAAGTCAGGGATAGAGTACAAGCTTTAAAAGTGTACAGACTACTTATCTCAGCTGGGACGGCAAAGCTCCAGTCTCAGAGTTGTAACAGTCAGTTGGATGAATGAACAGTCCTTGCAGGCTTGAAGCTGCACAAAGTCCACAGTATAAATCCAGCGTTGGCAGTGAAGGTCTTGAAAAGTCTTGAGAATGACTACTGCTGGAGTTTAGTAACACACAAGAGACACGATCCCAAAAGTCTGACGGAAGCTGTGCACGTCCCTTTTATAAAGGCATATAAGAACAATCTAGAACTTTATTGACATGCTAATTACTGTTCTAAAATTATCTCCCTTACACAACTAATCAACTTTCCAGAACATTCCAAACATGACTAATTGAATTCAAGGTTGTGAGGTCATCAAGGGCAGTGACCTTGAGAATGTTCTAGACTAATTGAACTCAGGTCATGATGAGTGTGGGGGGAATGACCTACATAACAATTAATTTGGGGATAATACCAATATTCCTGCAGGCATTTTAGCAGTATCTTGAACCATCACAAGTGCATCCTCATCTTCTTTCCTTTACAAAACTGTAGTGATAGTTATACTTGCACATTAATACTGCACAGGTGTATGCATAAGTATGTTTGAAAACTCTTACCACTTAGGGACAGTGTCACTCATACATTCCACAACAGTCAAGTACAAGTTCTTAATCATGAACCAGATAAGACCTAATGTAGGATGAAAGAACTTATTTATTGCTAAAATGAAAAGGAATAGCAGTGTAAGTGAATAACACTACAAAAATGAGAGACAAAGCTTATATTGAAACTTGAAATAACTTTTGTCAATTGTCCACCCTTACAATATGCTCAAAAGTGAAGGGTATTCAGGACCAACTTGTCAATACATGAAAAAACCTGACATACTTTCCTTTTACACATGATAAATATATATGTATGAATGCAGTACATTATAAAGTGAAGGATAGGTTTATATTGATTACATCATGGAAATGTAAAAATTATTGTTAATAGGAAAGGTTAATCATACTCATCTCGTTTTTGAAACACGAGTTGGTAACAGCAATTACATTTTGTGAATGTAAAATGCCCAATGTATAAAAATTATGAAGCCTTCTTCATCATAAAATTTCTATCATTTAGATATTTGTTGCATGCACTTGTTTCTATGTTCCTGGAAAAATTTGAGATGCCTCTATTTCATAATTATATTAATTTTAGAAATTAAACTCAGAATTCTAACTATCAATGTCATACAGTTATCAACATTAGGTTGAAGTAATTATATTAGGTTGGTGTTTGGATCAATTCTTAATATCTTACTATCATATCATTGTCAGCTACAAAAATATTTCTTCATGTAAACTATGCAACTGCAATATCAAAATTTGTGGCAGTATGACTCGTAATGTAAATTACCTTTGCAAATAAAAAAATGAATACAAAGCATAAAAACAGTGCTTTTCTCGTTAGTTAAAAAACCTATCATTACAAAGCAACTTAGTAAGCTAGAAGTTATAATGACAGCACAAAATTGTAGACAAAATCTGTGAATTATGCAAAGCTTTCATTTTATGCCAGTGATGTAGCTTGTCATGATTGAAGTCAAATTGACTGAAATAAAACACTCGGTACAGTAGCGTCAAAAGTCCCATAGATCTACAAATTACTGAAATTTTTCCTCAGTGGAATTATGGCTCACCAATTTATATGTTTTTCTCTTTCTGCATTGTCTTGCTTGAGCACATTAATCGTTGATGACATCGTTGAAATTTGGTACACTGAGTCTGTCAGTTTGATATTTTTTGTGACTGAAAGCTGAAACGACAGAAATTTGGAACGTATATGATGAGTAATAAAACCTTTGTCCAGTGCAGGAGTACACGGAACAACCTCTGCTTTTTCATCTTGACTAAAGCCACTGTTTGTTTAAAATTTGAAAATAGTAAGTTGAACTTACTATGCCTATTAATATTCATACATTGATTTAGAACCCCACAAAATTGGTCCCCTATCTAGATCTACGTACATGTACAATCATTGTATGAGCTGCAGTATTTCTTTCAAAGGCATTTGCGATGTGGTGATTTGCACTGTTTCTTGGGCTTCATGATTTTACTTTGGCCTTTAGCACTCCATTTCTTACCAGTTTTCACAGGCAGTGTGATTCCTTGATTGGTGTAAGACTGGTTTGGTTTTGGTGACCTTCGACCTCTGCCCATGTGTGACATTGATTCATTGCTATTTGAGGTTGCCTCATTCAGAGTTTTCCTGTCTCCTGAAAAAAAATGAAATCATGCATGAAACATAAACCCTTGATAATTTAAAAAAAACAGTATTCAAGTGTCAGAGTCCTAAAATTTTTTGCAGTTGAAAGAATTTACAATACAACTGGCAGTCCCCATGGTAATTAAATGAGCACAATTTTTTGGTCAGGTTTTCACAAACAACCATGCATATTTAAACAACCTTCCCTCTAGGTCTTCATAGTGTTGCAATAATATACACAGTCTGAAAGATTTGTATTACTACCAAGATTACTTATTTTCAAAATTCATCATGGCTCAATTGGTTTTTGATTAAAAAATAAAGAAAGAGCATTTTTCACAAGTTAACAAAAATGATAAATAGAAATCTTTTTTCTTTGAAGTTTACAATAGTAAGCTGACAGTCTTTTCACTTCACAACCGTAGACGAGCAGTCATAAATGCAAGGTTAGTTTGTAGGTGACTGTTACATAATACCAGGTGGATATGTGTTCTCAGATTTGGAAGGAGATAATATTCCTCAGCTCACAAAGTGCAATGGTATAAATTACGTTGAGAAATACATAATTCACTAATGACTTGCAGAAAGTTTTCTGCATAATGAAATTTTGGAAGACACACAGTATGAATTCTCAACCATACTGATTAACGCAACATTCAGAAAATATGAATGAAATGATCATGCTTGAAATGTGGAGAATTGTAAGCTGACCTTCACAATGATCTGATGTTACTGAAGCCCTACAACCACTGTCAATAGGTGAAAATGTACTTGGGATTTTATTCCCGTTCATTATCGAGTGTAATGTATTTAACACAAGACTGCACTGCTCTTGCTCTGCCAACCTGACGTTTTCGGAAATACTGGGCACAGAATATGATTATAGAGACACTGATCACTGATGGGGTCAATTGTTGTTTCATTTGATTAAATGTGTAAACAGTTCTCCAAAACCCAGCCGATACTGCAACCTTAAAGCTATCTCTATAAAGGGAAATTGCAGAAGACAACACTTACCTGATTTCTTTGCTATGGCGCGAAAATAACGCTGATTAAATTACCACCAAATTTCCATGCGATGCTGTACCGGTATTTTTCCCCGACCTTTATACATTTGTCCTCAGTGACAACGATGAAAGAAACAGTCTGAATACTCCATGTTTCTTCAATTCACCAATACACGACAGCAAACTTGTTCGAAGCCAAATAAATATCAGTCAACGAGAAAATATTATCAAATTATAACAATGAAGTAGTATTTAACGCAGCAGAGCCTAGAAGCAGATGTAGTATATTTCAACGGTAACTTTGTTCAGTTCAGATATTTGATTTGCCACCAAAGATAACAGAGCACATCACGTGTTTGATTTGGACCAATCAGTAAGAAACATTCATATGATTGCTGATGTCATCCAGATTGATCAGGTTGATTGTAGTTGTTTTGTTCATGTAGTTGATTTGGCACAAGAGATAACAGGCATATCACATGTTTCATTCGGGCCAATCAGAGACATTAACATAATGTATGACATCATCGGACCACTGGACTTATAGTCTTAGATTTGATGTAAACAATAATGGCAGTCTGCAGGTCTCATGTGGTAGAAGTTGCTTTGGTCAGGTGTGGTGTTTTTCTTCCAGTATCTTCAAATTACTGTGACAAGTGTAATATTGATCAGAATGTAGCTGTAAAATGTAAACTTTGCTGTGGTTAAATACATTTGTTATTCCCGTCAGTGGTATAAGGGAAAAGTGTATGTTTATTATATGTAAGCAGGTGCAGATGAGCCCCTGGCTTTGAAGTAAATTTCCAAATACATGTGAAAGGGACTAGGACAGCCAAGTTTTGTAAAACTAATGAATCTGTATTGTAGGTGGCAATGCACCTACTATTAACATTTATCATCTGAATGGAGTTTAAATGCCTTAACATATGGTTCAGTATTAAAATACCCCTGTTCAAAATATAACAAAAACATCTCAAAATATTTCTGTAGCAATTTTATGTTTCTGAAAAAAATACATTTTTTGATAAAAATAATTTGCTGCAACTATAGGTTCATGAATATCACTGGATGAAAAGTGAACAATTACTTCGTAATAAGTCTTTTTTTTTGCTTAAAATGTAAGTGTGTTTGTTACAAAAGACAGAATATTTCAAGAAATTAGAAAAAACTACAAACAATTGTTTTCCAACTGAAATATCTCAGTATCAATGTTTTCATGATCTAACATTTTGCCAGCTCACTGGTAATCTTATATTATGGACTTACTACAAGGCTCACACATCCTTATGTAATCTCTAGACGCCCTGCCTGAATATCATACAAGCAAGATGGACTTTGTACAAGGATTGCACAAGGTAGCCAGATTCTTGTAGATATCGTGTGAGGGTTGTTACAAAGATGGGCAACTTCTAAGTCAGTATCAGGCAAGTTTGTCAAGGATGTCACAAAGTCTACACTACGTTGCAGTTTGTTGGGGCAACCTTGTAACTTTCGTACGGGCTATACCCAGGAGAATGTTATGGTCAATGGTGTCAAATGCCGCTGACAAATCTAAAAGAACCAGGACGATATGATGGTGTTTATCGAGAGCAAGCATGACATCGTTCAACATGCATATAAGTGCAGTTTCGGCTTCATGCCCCTCGCGATAAGCAGATTGAAAACGACCGTACAGAGAATTTTCGAACAGATAACGATTTAAACGAAAGAAGGCACACTTCTCCAAAAACTTGTAATAGGCTTATTAACCGTGTCTGGGCCGCCTATGCCAAGACTTATGAAATTTGATCCGAAGGTATTTGCCAAATTTAAAAGTCAAGTCAACTTCAATAAAGCTGAAGTTGGCCGCCTTAAATATCTGATTTTTAGAATCACAGTTGCTTTTTCCTTAGCATGGCGTATAGTCACTTTTATTTATTCTTCCTAGTTTACAAGTCGACACATAAATTAATGACTAATTTACATTTATCCGGTGTCTGCCTTAGTGTTATATTTGATGCACATAATGATGTATATTAATAATCGACAAATTCACCTCTTAAAGAGCAGAAGATATGTATTTTCAAACAAGGTATTACCTTCAGGAATATTTCCCACTTTGGACTTGTGTAATTGCTGAGAATTACGAAAGTGTCAATTACTTCAAGATTTTGTTGTGCTGTACCCATGAAACACTGACCACCTGGTTTCAAACTCTGGTATATACCTTCCAAGGCAGTGTTAGAATCCTTCAACCAGTGCAAGGTTAAGTGTGCTACGACTTTGTCGAACGAATTTCTGTACTCTTCATATGTTGACAGCTTTGTAGCATCGCCAAGACTGTAGGTTATATTCTCAGCTACGGAGATTTTCTCGGCTTCTTCGATCATCTCTCGGGAGATGTCGAAGGCTTTTTTATGAAAAAAATCCAGATAGATAGTTTGATAGATAGTTAGATAATTAGATCGTCAACCAAACAGATACATAAACAGACAGACAGACAGACAGACAGACAGATAGATAGATAGATAGATAGATAGATAGATAGATACCTACCTACCTACCTACCTACCTACCTACCTACCTACCTACCTACATACATACATACATACATACATACATACATACATACATACATACATACATACATACATAAGTACATAATTATCTACGGTACCTACATATACCTATACTAGACATACATGCATGAGTATACAGATGCGCACATGGACGAGTAAAATCACACGTTGTTAAGGTCGCGTAGAACAATCAATAAAAAAGACGTATACCTTTTGCTCTGTCACATTTGCAATGTATTTGTGTCTGAACACTACTGTTTCCATTACAGTTTTGCTGAAAACATATTTATGAGCCATGGAATGAGAAAAGGGCCCTCTCGGCTAAAATATCACTTTTTGAGTTTTTATTAATATTATACTATGACGCTTAAATGTTCATTTGATCAAGTTTTTAGGGTCAGTCAGGCCTAATTTGCATATTTATGCATAATTTGCATATGTAATGAGTCAGCTTGGCTTCAGTAATGTTGATTACAAATACTTATATACAGCTAATTATTCAGGTTTTCCTGCAATTGCATAAGTTGTTTTCAATATTGAATATAATGTTTTGTATTTCTGTCATATTGCAGGGCTTTCTTTTTCAAAATTAGACTTATTAAAATAAACAAACAATATTGAAAAGGGTGGAACATTGCCAGCAACTGCAATATTTTAAAGACAAACTGAGAAACTAAGAAAAATATAACCAAGTCTCTCTAAAAAGGACAGTAGCTTTTTCTTTTGATAGTTTTCCAGTATCTTTGTTCTTTATATCAAATATTTTTTCTCATTCTAATTTTCAAAGTATGTTAAAACATTAAAATTTGTCAAGCTGCATTAGGTAAAACACATGACTGTAAGCCCGGACTGAAATTCATGCTGGCGACAGGATTACACATTTTGTGTGCTTTCACTACAGCGTGTCTATGTGTGATTCTTGAAATCTTAACAAGTCATCACATCAAAGACAGTACAACAAACGCTGTGAGATTTAATATTGAAACATTCACCGACCATTTCATCATTTGTAATCTCTGTCTCGGTAATATTACTGTTGACTAAGGTTTCTTCGAGTCCGTGTATTCATTGTCATGGCTTACACTTGCATTTCCGCTGCCAGCAGTACTCATACTGATACTGAATTCGTCTGCACTGTTCAACACAGCCGTCAACACTCATCGATAGAAAGATATTTATGTGCAATGTCCACGAAATAATCCAGGCCAGGCGTTTTGTCCAGAACTAATAACAGAGTCGCATTTTTAGGTGATAATACCTGCCTCTGTTAGACTCATTGGAGAAATACGACGCTCAATGCTGGCGACGACAACGTCGACTGTACCACGCTCACACATGTAAACAACGTTCAAAATGGCGGCTAAAGTACAGCGTTGATAACTTACCCTGTTCTAAGAGGTCATATAATTACCCACAAGTCATCTGAGTGGGCAAAATACGGGATAAATTCCATTAGACACCGCAATGCATGAGTGGAAATTAGTTGTTTTCATGCGGGAACTTTAAACGCGTTTTTCTATTATTATGCAAATTTGCCGAGAGGGCCCTTTTCTCATTCAACTGGGAGTGACCAAAAGTTAATAAATGAAAATTCATGTTGGATTGAACGGTAAAAGTCGCTGGTGCGGACTTTTACCGTTCAATCCAACATGAATTTTCATTTATTAACTTTTGGTCACTCCCAGTCCTTGGGGTTGCGGTAAAGGGCCTTAAAACCACTCCCCTGCCACAACTGTGTGAATATTAGTTTCCATAGAAAGTGAAATATCATCAACGATTCTTCGACAAGAATGCTCAGAAGAATACATTTTTGGCATCCCTCCAAAAATGGATTATGATAATCACGATATTCCTATGCTTTAATTAAGCTACCACTTGTAATTGATTACACAAACCTGGGATATAGCTCAGTGTGACCCACTCGTTTTCAGTCATGTTTCTTGGGCAAACATCGATTATTTTATTGACAAAAGGCCCAAGATAAATAATTCACTCTCACCAGTTACTCTTCCAACACTCTTCGACAAAAGTATTGTGAGGGTGCCTGTCCTACACCCAACGTCTAATAAATCATCTGTCAGATCAAATTGTAGTGCATTAGAGATTATTGCCATAAACCGTACGGCATCTTTATTTGCCCAGGGAGAATACGTCTTCAAACGACTTAAATTCATCGTGTCAGTCGCATATCCGTGATGCCTCGTACCGTAGTGTCTCCTATCTGAATTACCCAGTATGAACAGAGAAAGAGAAGGTACATGAACAAACCGATCAAAAATCCAGGGTGTTTAACTGACGGGTGTGAAGGATAAACCCGTCATAACTTGATCTAACAGTTGTACCACCACAGCTATTATCAAGATTTACGAAAATAATAATATAAATAATACCACTCCGCTTTTTATTGAGATGTCTTATCATTCTTCATGCTCTACTTAATTTGTTTATTCATTTGTCTATCCGTAACTCGAGCTCACTTTATATAAGTTTTAAGAACGATTGATAAAATTTGTCATCAACAATACAAACAACTACTTAAAAGCATAAAACGGACATTTTAAAAGAGCAAAACAAATGGAAGGAGGCTGCAAACCAGCAAACTGCATTGGGAGATGGCTTTCTTTTACAAGGCTTACACAATACGCCTTATCTACATTCTTTGCCGACTGATTATTTGGCAATTCGAAGTTACAGTTTTTGATTCATGTCCGGATGGCAGAGACATTCAGCTTTGAATTGTAAATATATTCTTAATTGGATAACCTGCTGTAAAATGCTGTGAACATTTTACCAACAGAGTACCCTGGTAGACTAGCCGTCAACCAGCGGTGAGAGTGTTCAGTGTAAATCTACCATTGAAACTCTGTATTCAAAGCACGTAGAGGTAATTAGTTGAAATCTTCTTCGGATTCGAATTCACACCATACAGCACCAAGTCACCTTGCGAAGACAGTCAAAATTACTCAGCTAAATCACCATAATTAGAAAATAGTGGTTCAAGAAGAGAGCTGCGTTGTTACAATTTTCTGACAGATCATTTCAGGAATGTCCTGTCAGCATATGCCAAATGACTGGCAGGGCTACAAGCAGGTCACAGCAAGTTTTCTAGGCTACAAGGTTGTACTTGTATGCAAAAAGCTGTGAACATAAAAGCTGTGAACATAATTGAGATTGCTAACCTTTGAGGTTTCTGTACGTTCTGTGGAATGTATTGTTACTGATGATTTCTGTTTAGCTTTAAATGCTGTCAAGGTTTAACGTCCAGGTTCTTAACGCATTACGTGACACCTGTGTCATCCTAGGGTTGACCGGAATAAAAGTTATGTGGAACACAGATATCAGAGGGCGATGTTCCAATGGGCATTTTATCTTCGCCTCTACCTCGTCTCTGCAACTTTGTTTCGTTGCTTGGTTTTTCACCAATCATTTTACTCTAATTGTGGAGTATCATCTATGCACGGAATCGATTAATACTATTGGTCTATACAAGTTAATCGTCACGGATGAAAGAATTCATTAATGTAGCAGAAGAGAGAACTTTGACACTCATGGGATACCAGAAACTGCAAATGAAAACACTGGTAATAGACCAAGAGATAAATTTCAATGATTTCAATGCGGCGCATAGAATTTGTAGCCGAGATGAAAGAGATAGAATAATCAGACACCGACCAATCATAATAAAATTTGCAAGCAGAAGTCGTGACAGAGTGTACAGAGAAAACAAAGAAAATCAGACACATCTCTGGATACATTTGGTTACAAGACGGAGAATAAAGTATACAATGAGAATGTGAACGCCACCAAAACGAAATGTACTGAAAAGGACAAACGAGTGAAGGAAGGCTCTGCGTTACTAGTTTCTGTAAGTTTCTGTAAATAGATTTGGAAAAAGCTTATGACCGAATTGATCATTGTACACTTTTTATAAGCTTTAAGAAGTGGTTTGAATGGTAAGATGTTAAGGGTTTTGAAATCTATGTATGACAATGTTAAATGGTGCGTAAATACACCTCATGGCATTACTGACCTCTTCCATTGTACTTATGGGGTCCAACAAGGTTCAATACTACCCCCTTTATTGTTTAACCTTTTCGTAAATGATATAGAGGAATCTTTATAGTCTAATTTATATAGTGGTATCTATATTGGTGTGCTTTAACTAGCGCTCGAGTCATTGGGGTCATCGCCAGAGTCCCAATGACCCCAATGACCGCCACAAGTACCGCTGCAATATCACAGCTAGTGTATTTGTTACTTGTCGATGATCTTTGTCTTACCAGTGATTGTATCATCGGTTAACAGAGGCACCTAGGTAAACTAAACACTTTTCTAAGAAATGGAAACTGAAAATTAATATGAATAAGTATGAAATTGTTGTATTTGGAAAAGCGGGAAGACTTAAAAGTTATGAAAAGTGGTCCCTGGAAGGTACTCGTATCGAAACTGTTTCTTTTTTTGATTATCTTCGAAGATTTTTATTACAAGATTTTACCTATACTAATGTATGGCTGTGAAGTTTGGAGGTTTCACAAAGCTTGTGACATTGAAAGAATTCACACCTTACACACTTTATTCTGTAAATATATACTTCGAGTATGCAATGCAGCACGTAATTCTGCTGTACTTGGAACTCGGTAGGCATCCTTTACGTATAGATTTCATCGGATTATCAAATATTGGCTTAAACTCTTAAATGGTAGTGACCATACATTTGTTAAACAGTGTTATACTCACCAGTTTGAAATGGAGAAAAGGGATACGACTGCTGGGCATTGAATTTTAAAAATCTTTTGTACAGCTATGGCTTTGGTGTCGTTTGGGGAACTCAGAATGCAGGAGATGAAAATCAATTATCAATTTTTAAGCAAAGTCATTTGATATTGGATGTCAGCAGCGGTCAGCTAGTCTTACTGAATTTTCTTTGCTAGATACCTACCGTTTATACAAAAATAGTTTATGCTAATGCTGATAAATATTTGACTGCAATTGGTATACAAAAAATTAGAAGAGCTCTATGTTGAGAATATCTAGCCACAAACTGCGGTAGAATATGGTAGATGTGAAAAGATAATATGTAGAGAGAGAGGAATATGTCAATTATGTAACACAGAACAAGTTGAAGATGAATTTCATTACAATCTTGTAGGTCCTGTATATAAAGATTCCAAAAAGAAGTTCCTTCAATCTTACTGTCATGAATTCCAATCAAAGATAACATTTTCATCGCTTTTAAAGTCTTAAAACTCATTTACTTTACATTTATCTTCTACGGTTTCAAACTAAGAGAACAATTGTTAAAAATGGTTAAATTTCTATGATTTTTCGTACTACTAGACTTTGCTATTTGTACAACTCTACCCCCGCCCCATTAATCTACGTTTATTCTTTAAATGTATAAGAGGCTGGAGGCCTAGTATACCGAATAAACAATATTAATTAGTTTCTGTGGACACATAATGCTAATACCTACGTTGAGACAGCTCAAGGTACTTCATTCGTCGTTATCCGTAAATGCCACAAATTGTTACAAATAAAACAATAGATATAGTGGTTGAAATTTTAGAGAGTAACCTCATTTGAGTTGGTATTTTTGCGGTGGGTGGTGATATCAACCTGGTGAACTCTCAGCATGGAAGCAGAAATTTCACTCGGCTTCCTCTCGTGAAATTTCTGCCATCATGCCTCGAAAATGAATATTTGTCGGTTCGGTCGTGATATTGCCTCTCGGCTCTGCCTCAAGACAATATCATGACCTACCTTCAAAAAAAACCGCAGACATAACTACAAAATGTAACATTCAGACATCTCTTTATTCAATTATTTAAATGTCTATTTATGGATATTGAAAATACAATCGTTTTAACAACACAAGATTTGACATGGCTGGGCTTGGAGTTGTGTGGTTGCTTTTGGTCGCAGCTCGACAATCAAGATGTCCCTTATACTCTTCTGTTGTTCCTGGCTCGAACGTTTGTAATTACGAACACCTTGAAATGTAAACGGTAAAGCAGCAATGAGCAAGACTAAACTTTTTGTTTGTGTTCAATCTCTTCTCACAATATATTTAAATTGTTGACATTTATTATTGACATATGAAAGTTTGCCTTTCTTTTCGAATGAAATATGTCGCACGAAGATTTGTTTTTATGAAAAGCAAGTATCTTTCACCTTTAAAATTGACAATTTTTTATAACTATTTCGATGACCATCAGCAATATGTACAATCCCTCTAATCGATATTGGACATTTGATAATTGGCCCTTCGTAATATAGATCATAAAATCCATATGCTTATGACATACTCGCCCTCCACTTTAACGATGGTGTCCTGTGCGTTCCATAGTCAACTATTCATCCCCCCCCCCCCCCTCCCATTTGATGGGCACAGCGAAACGTACTTTTTACAGGTGGCCGGACATGAATTCTCGCTGGATTACGGTATTTGCATGTTTCACTTCCTTGTAATGTACTTTCATGTAAGCTTTTGGAAACAATTGTGTGAATAAGACCTCTGGGGAAATGTTCACCTAGTTGTTTCATTTTCCACAGTAAATCGATTTGCTCAGTAGATATTGCCTCACCCTGTTCCCTTTTTGTTCCAATACCAATGCTAGACAGTCTCTTCATCTCTGCATAAAAGACCTGACGGAAACCAACGAATTTTGTCACCAAGAAAATTTATCCGAGTTTTGTCTTTCGAAACAAACATAACTTTGCAAGCCTATTATCAATGAGAGTAAAGTGTTTAGTGGGTAAGGGTGTCAGTCGATTTTTCTCGCCTCTAGTATACAAACTTGCTCAGCCAATACTGCAAATCGTCTGTGGATATCGTTTCTGAGCAGAGTTATCTTCACTCTCTCATCAGTTGACGATTCAACGCGGGTATTATTTCAGGCCATGGCCTATTCGTTGAAAATCCATAGCGCTAACATATTACGTCGTTGATTCTGTGGGATGCATTTTTTGCGATGACCTGTACAGATAGGAATCTGACACTGGGTTAGCAAACCGCCCTCTGGAATATCCTTTAATGAAATAAAAATATGCAGTAATTATACATTCTCACTTGCATGTTCAATGACAAGGAAGATATAAAAATGGTGGAAATGGCTGAAATGACGAATTAAAGACTCGCCTGCAGAGGGATGCTGGTCACTGCTACATCAATGTTTTAAAAGTCAGCTTCGTTCAAATATTCTGCTGCTTTTGAGTAAAGTAACGCTTCTCCGGAGATATCGGAAAAATCTGGATACACCTCTCGCACTATGCTGCAACTCTGACACTTTCACGTCAAAAAGTCAAATGTGCCTCGTGGTCGTGCATTTATACTAGTCCATATGTCACTGTAGGTGTGTAAAATATGCATATCCAATAAACTTGGAAAAGATTGCGTGTGACCTCATAACTGAGTGATGATTTGTTAAGTTAAGTAATATATACGTCCTAGGTGCAAAACGTTGAATAATCAATACTTCTGAAATAGGACGATACCATATTCAAAGTTAGGCCGATGAGAGTCGAGACAAAAGATTTTCAAACACTGTATTGTTGTTTCGGGGGTGTTTGGATGTACAGGGGCTTGTACCACTTACGCGATGCACACCCGTGCATTTCGATCAAAATTCCTTAACTTTCTCATGATCAAATGATAATCCATTGTAAAACAAGGTACTTCAAAATGAGTGAAATCAAGCGATTTCAGTGATACTTATGAAGGATTTTGGAATCTTATGCAGTTCACTCCAACTTCCACCATTTTCGCCACGCTCCTGAAGACTGCAAATAACTGTCTTAGGTAGGGCCCCCTCGCGAGATGTTCGCGTTCGATTGTTCATTTGTCGTTTCTCCAACCAAGTTATATCATCTTGGACGTACGAAACGCATGTGGGACATTAGAATTTTATTGCCGGGGTGGACAACTGGTGGTCTGACTGACTGATTTGCATAGGCACTCCATCTTCTATACATATTGAAGTGTCTGGTTCACCAGAGTACCGGGCACTAGACTGTGTGCCATGATGCAAAATTGATACATAGATATATACAAGGTACAGCAGCTAATAAAACCTTACCATGCGCAAAAATAACTTCCTACATACCAATACTAACATTTGAAACATTTTACAACATCTCCAAAGTATTGAAACATGTACTGTAATCTGTAAAACAATTCACTGTGAGTACACACAAAAAAATTACACACTGAAATTATCACACACTGTTTATGTTCAATAAATGGAACATCACACAGAAAATCTCTTTGATAGAAGAAAGTGTACAACTTCCCTGAAATGTGACCGCTGACACAATTTAGCAACGTTTTATAAACCCTATTCGTTGCTCACAAGGGTCACTCGTGCATGGCCTCAGGTCAACAGGCTTATGACCTTTGTCCTAGAATGTTATTGTACACCAGTGTATACATCGTCAGAGCAAAGCATGGCTTAATACGGCAAAGGAGTCAACAGACACGTGAAACGTTACATCATCTTTGCCAAAAGAGCGACATGAGAGTAATAACATTCATTTATGCTACATGTCCACATATATATATATATATATATATATATATATATATATATATATATATATATATATATATATATATATATATATATATATATATATATATATATATATATATATATATATATATATATATATATATATATATATATACACAAAATGTATACAATGTGCCCTCCCGGTTATCACCATAATGGCTTTATGGCAACCTCTGAACTTGGGCACAGAGCGTACATATATATATATATATATATATATATATATATATATATATATATATATATATATATATATATATATATATATATATATATATATATATATATATATATATATTATATATATATATATATATATATATATATATATATATATACATCTATTTATGACGTAGCTAGATATGAACTGAAAATGCTCACGTGTTTCAGTCTTGCAGTTTTCTGTAAATTTAAACTTTTGATGTGGGTTTGCCACAAGAAAGTGTTATGATCAACATCACGAATTAATATTTACTACCTATTAATTCTGAAGGTCATTAAATATTCAAATATGTCATTAATTGAAATAAAGATGCTTAATTTTTTTGACTGCTGTCATTTTGATTTCGAGCAGGAAAGAAACATTAAGGTAAAGGGCGACGAATTCGGACGCGCACACGCTTTAGAACGTTTCTGCGCAGATTTAACTCCAGCCTGTCGCAAATGGGTTACTTTGTAGCGCATGTATTTAACATCACCTGTCATTGTTGAAATTGCGCTTTTACCTAATTTTTTGACCCAGTCTCTTAGAAATACATGTGACCTATAACCTTGTCATATTTTGACCCCCTAGGAAGCTGGTTTTTATTCAATATGAGCGAAAAATTAACATTTCTCTCCCATTTACATGGCGCATATTACCCATTCACCTGGAGATATTGTAAAAAGTAGCGTGGTGACACCCTTTTATTAAAAGTGTAAACTAAATGGTATTATGTCAGGATTTTATTCGCCAAGTTGGTCAAATGACACCATTCAAAGCGACAGGAAGAAAGTTCGAAAATTACGTAGTGATATAATTCGATATCGTCATTTTATAATCGATGCTTATGTAAAACTTTCTTTACAACATCATGAAAACTATACATTCAATAGATATGGATATTAAGTCTTGGTATTTATTAAAATTAACTCATTTGCTAAGCTTTTTATAATTGCTTTCTTTAGTTTAAGTGAATTATATCATTTTTATTTATTTCTAACGACGCCATTTTAACGTCCGTTTCCATGGAAACGAGCGTGGTGACCCCATTTTTATTTTATTTTTGCACTTGCACAACTTCCAAGAATATTTGTGCAAAGTTTCAAGAAAATGACACCACAACTTAATTTTGACGTAATTCGTAGTACTTCACCTTAAGTACCGTTTAAATCAGCTGAAACACCCGTAGTTTAGCAATTCATTGACAGGACACTTGTATATTTCTCAGTATAGGCCATATGTCTGTCACCATCGAATATTAAGTGAGTATATTCAGATCTGGACAGTAATTTTGCTTCATATTAGTAATTACAAAACGTCATTAAATATGCAGATAAGCCGTTAATTGTCACGGCTAAACGTTTCACAGAGTAAGATATCAGTCAGAGCAGCTTGGTAAAATAGATTGGGAGTCAAATTCCTTATTCCAAAAATTCATGACATATGCAAATGAAACATTTCTTAATGTGACACTGCTCAATGATTCACAGTAAAATCAGACAACTACCAAATCAATATCTGTAGCCACTTTCATCAAATTTGGTGTGTAATTTCGTAGGTATATATCACTATTAAAATACATGCAAAGGAACCATGCATTAAGTTGACAGTGCTAAATGCTTCACAGAACTGTCAATATCTTAAGCAGGTTTCATCAAATTTGCTGTATTTTCAGAGGTATATTACTACCTACAAAGTTTATCAAGAGCCATCAATTAACTTGATACTGCTAATTGCTTAACAGAAAGTCAGATATCTGGCAGATCAATATCTGTAGAAAGCTTAATCAACTTTCGCACAATACTTTCGGAGTTAAATCACTAATTATAACATTTTATTGAATAGTCGCGCCAGCGGCTTACTGATTACGTATGCGCAGATTCTTAATATACTAGGCTTGTAACTGGAAGTGTACCAGCCATGTTTTTGAGTGCTCGTAAATAAACAAATACAAAACGTGCAAAGTATTATTTTATAACACTCACAGTATCATCATAATGTTATAAGATTGCCATTAGTGTCCAGTTTCATGAAACATTGTTCAGTATTTCCTGATATATGTCGACACTGTCATTATTGTCTTCATTGGAAACGAGTATATGGAAACAATGATATTTCATATCCAGGCGCTCTTCTTCTGTCAGCGTGTACACACACAAACAGACAGACAGACAGGCAGACAGACAGACAGATATCGCTACAACATTAGCTCACGTCTACACATCATGAGTCAATGTAACTTTGAATTCAGCGATTGACTGCTGCAACTACATTGTGCTCTGCCACAAATTCTACATCTCATAGTAATGCTGAGATATTCTTTGCAGAGGAAGACATTGTACTCGAATTCCTCATCAACAAGATATTTGTTAAATCTTAAGGACACGTTTTCCAGTTGTGAAAGGAACTCCTTTGGATACAAATTTTGCCCCTTTGCTTGCTGACTTAATTCTTTATTCATACGAAGCAAACGTCCCCCAGAACTTAGTCAAAGAAAAGTTTTCAGATACATTGATGATGTCATTTCTCTGAATAACTATCTCTCTATGATTTGTCATCCTAAATTGGAGATTTAGTAACTATTAAACAAGCTTCTTCAGCTTCGTATGTTGATATTTTTTCTCTAGATTCACTCTGGTGGTAATCTATCTACAAGACTGTACGACAAGAGAGATGATTTGAACTTTACTGTCAATTTCGAATTCCCTCATCTAAACACCAACATTGCACTGCCGTGTATATATATATATATATATATATAATATATATTGAGGTTGCCATAAAGCCATTATGGTGATAACCGGAGGGCACATGGTATACATTTTGTGTATATATATATATATATATATATATATATATATATATATATATATATATATATATATATATATATATATATATATATATCAGCTTATTCGTCAAGCGAGAGCATGCAGCTCATATTGTAATTTTGCAGCGAGATATTGCCGCCTGTCTTGTTTATACCTCGAGTTGTTTAAACTATAGACAAAGGCGTGTCTCGTGTTTTTGACAGGTATCAAAGGCTTGACGATAAGTAGGATATGTCTCTCAGACCGGTGATCACTATGGCATCAGTGACACCAGTCTGTAGATCGTTAACCATTCCAATTTGGCTAACAATATTGTTATAAGGCGGATGCCACATGTAGAGCAGGATTCAATTACCCTGTCGAAAAACTTGACATCACGTCTTGGTTGTTTTAGAGGACTTCAGTATATCTTTCTTTCATGACTTTGACTATGGTATGTGTACGGCTACTCTGGTCATAGTCGGTGCTGTACTGTCTTGTCCTGTGTTTGTTATATACAATAACTATGTAAAATGACTTTTGACCCATGATTGTTTGACAACTTGTGAGTATGGTCACTACTAATTCAGTATGCATCACCTAAAGTGACCTTAATGTGCATAATACACACAGTTGATGTTACCTTCATGAATGTTTCCCACTTCGGACTGGAGTAGCTGTTGAGAACTATCATAGTGTCAAGTAAGTTTGGTTTCTGTTGTGACATATTCATGAAACACTGACCACCTGGTTTCAAACTCTGATATATGCCTTCCAAGGCAGTCTTGTAATCTTTCATCCAGTGTAAGGCAAAGTGTGCGACGACTTTGTCGAACGAATTTCTGTACTCCTCATAGGTGGACAGCTTTGTAGCATCGCCAAGACTGTAGGTTATGTTCTTAGCTTTGGAGATTTCCTTGGCTTCTTTGATCATTTCAGGGGAGATATCAAAGGCTGTATGATGAAACAAAATCAAAACATGAATGAATGAATGAATGAATGAATGAATGAATGAATGAATGAATGAATGAATGAATGAATGAATGAATGAATGAATGCATGAATGAATGAACGAACGAACGAACGAACGAACGAACGAACGAACGAACGAACGAACGAACGAACGAACGAACGAACGAATGAATGAATGAATGAATGAATGAATGAATGAATGAATGCTTTATTTCACCAGATGCGTCACAGTATATAATGAAAATGAAAAGAAAGGGTGTCTTACTTAAGTTGTACAAATTCAAAAAAGAGAGAGCATTGTAGTATTGTATAATCTGGTGGGGACCATGAAAGTTGGACTAGTCGAGTTCATGGCCCTGAGTATACTAATATTATTCAGTACAAGCGTAAGTGTGATGGAGAGTGGAAACATACACAGTTTTAATGCAGATTCAGTTAATAATGTTTCAATGCAGACTTGGAAACCGGTCTACTTGACAATTGTTTTAGATAGCCAGGCAGGGAATTTTAGTTTTTCACAGCTGCATACCTAATATTATGTTGTAACCAGATATGAACTGAAAATGCCTACGTGTTTCATTATTTATTGCAGTTATGTGTAATTTTTACCTTTCCCACATGTTTGCAACTTCATTGAAAGTATTATGATCAACATAATGAACAATAATCACCGCCGATTAGGTCATGAAGTATACAAATATGTAATTAGCTGAAATAAAAATATTAAGTTCTTTGACTGCTGTCATTGTATCACCACTTTATATAGCAAGTGTAATTACCGTTGGCCAAGTCCTTCAAGCCATATATGCCGAGCTGTGAAAGCTCATTAGACATGCAAATTATAAATTAGCTGACATGAAAATGTGAAATGACTTTTGATATTGTTTTAACCTGGTATAATCATCAATGTACATAGCATGTTTTGCCAACTTTGATCAAGTAAATCCCAGTGTGTATCCCTAATAAGCAAAGTTCATTAAATATGTAAATTAGGAATTGGCTTAAGTAAAAATGCTTGATGATTTCAGTGTTGTATCATGGTATCTGCAATATATGTAGCAAGTTGTCAAGTCGATTCAGATATATATCTGTAATTAGGAAAGTTCATTAAATATGCAAATTAGGAATTGGCTGAAGAGAAAATGCTTAATGACTTTCAATAATATTGTGTTATAGTGTCTTTAATGTACATAGCAAGTTTCATCAAGTCAATTTAGATAGATATCCCTAATTATGAAAATTCATTTAATATGCAAATGAGGAATTGGCTGAAGTAAAAATTGTCTTTTGACTTTCAATAATGTTATATCACAGTATCTTTGATGTATATAGCAAGTTTCAACAACTACAATCAAGTTAATTCAGATATATATCCCTAATTGGGAAAGTTTATTAAATATGCAAATTCGAAATTGGCTGAAGTAAAATTCTTAATGACTTTCAAAAGTGTTGTATCATAGTAGCTGTAATACACGTAGCAAGTTTCATCAACTTTGGTCCAGTCAATTCAAATATATATCCCTAATTGGCAACGATCATTAAATATGCAAATTAGGAATTGGCTGCAGTTAAAACGCTTAATGACTTTCAATAATGTTAAATCATAGTATCTTTAATATACATACCAAGTTTGGTCGATTTTGATCAAATCAAACCAGACATATATCCCTAATTAGGAAAGTTCATTAAATATGCAAATTAGCAACTATCTTTCATGTCAACCCTTAATGGTTCCCACTGCTGATATATCTTGGTGTGATCAACATTTGTAGTAAATCTCATCAAATTGTGTGTAGTCGTTTTTAATGTATATCCGTTTTTTCTAAAATCATTAATTATGCAAATAAGCAAAAAGTATGCAAGCCACACCCAACAAAAACTTAATGTTCTTGCGATTTGCTAACTGAATCTATGTACCAGATTTGATTCTGATCTGATAAGCCGTTTTTGAGATATCGGACCACCAGACAGAGAGACAGACAGAGAGACAGACAGACAGACAGACATCGCTGCGACATATGCTTACGTGTGTAAACCATGTGAGCAAAAAATCTCAAATTTGAGCGTGGGATACGAAAATTTTCAACTTGTGTTAAACGCGTTGGATACGAGTGCTTTGGAATCTCATCATACTTTTCAACTGTATGAGGAACATTGCTATTTTTCAAATCATAGACAAACATACGGAATGAGCAATGAAATGAGAAAAGGTTATTGAGCAAACAATCCAATTCTTAAGGAGAAAAATTGGCTCTAAGTAGCTGGAAAAATTGTGTCCGCCGACTTCCAAACAGTACATTATATGAGGTGAAATGAACGCATTATATAGTTGAAAGAGAATGGATTTTGGAACGTTTATAGTGTCGTAGTCGTGTAATAATACCAAATTTTGGGTGCAATTACTTCAGCAACCTTCCTGATACGATATTTCAATGACAAAGATTAGTCTATTGTAACCCCTAAATAACTTGTTCTATGGTATCATTCCAAATTGACAGATTTCCTTCAATGTGGTGTTTCTCTGAAGTGTCTTTATGATCATATAATTAGTTTAGCTTTGAATCAATGACATACATACATACATACATACATACATACATACATACATACATACATACATACATACATACATACATACATACATACATACATACATACATACATACATACGCACACACAAATCGTAACCTTGACAACCAGCAACTAAGTATGTATTCAGGGAAACGTGGAAACCAATTTTTAAGAGTATATTTACATTTACCCTCACACAATTATTTCAAATTCGGAATCAAAGCATGTTAGCGCTTATATCTAGGCTTTCAGAAAATATACACTTCGATTTTTCTATGAGCTCAGTTGTTTGTAGACGCGAATAATAATAATAATAATGTTTATTTCTTATAGAGCGCATTACATTTTAAAAATCTCAATGCGCTTTACACAACACTAAAAAAGAGGTAAATTATAAATAAAAATTGCAAGAAAACACCAATAAAATGCAAGGAGATAAAATTTAAAAAATGTCTAGGAATAAAATGATCTGAAAAGATAAGTTTTTAACTGACTTCTAAAATTGTTCTAAGAATTAGCAATCCTTATCACAAATGGTAAAGCATTCCACAAATGGGGAGCACATACAGAAAAGGCTCTATTGCCATAAAAAGCCGTGTTGCAAACAGGCTGATGTAAAATGATCACACCACTTGACTGGGACCTAAGTGTACGACCAGTAAGACGTACTGTAAGCATTTCTGCTAGATAGTCAGGGGCTTGGCCTGTAATGATTTTGTAAGTGAAACAAAGAATTTTAAAATCAATTCGTTTCTGGACTGGAAGCCAATGTAAATTTTGTAGTACTGGTGTTATGTGGTCCCTTTTCTTCTTTCTGCTAACAAGCCGAGCGGCTGAATTTGAATAGCCTGGAGTTTACGTATTTCAAAGTTCGGAAGACCAAAAGAAGACTGTTGCAATAATCTAAACGTGATGTAATGAAGGCATGAACAAGTTTCTCCGTGGTACGTTGGTCAAGAAGATCACGAATCTTTCCTAACCTCCAAATCGCATGTGATGCTGATCTACAAACATTTGTAACATGGTCTGACATGGTGCAGGCAGAGTCCATTGTAACACCTAGATTGCGAACTGATTCAGATGGATATACACTGACATCACCAATCCGAAAATTACGAGGGACAGTTCCCACAATCCCAAATTTCGAGGAAAAATGTACAACCTCTGTCTTACCGTCATTGAGTGCAAGCATATTGACCCTCATCCATCCCCGAATCTCGTCTAAACATGACTCGATCGTGGCAATGGGAACCTGGTTACCATCGCACGTAATATAGGATTGGGTGTCGTCAGCATACATCATGGAATCCAAACCATATTTGTTAATAATGTCCTCCAGGGGTGCCACATAGAGACTAAAGAGAATTGGTCCAAGGACAGAACCCTGAGGAACACCACAAAACAACGACTGTTCTTCCGACAGGATTGACTTGACGCAAACAGACTGTGTACGCCCCGTAATGTAAGAATTGAACCAGTCAAAAACAACACCTGTGATGCCAAACCGATGACGCAGCCTGTGTAACAGAATGGCATGGTCAATCGTATCGAAAGCAGAAGAAAGGTCGAGTAAAATCAAAATTACATCTTTACGTTTATCTAAAGAGCGTAGTATGTCATTCTGCACTCTAATGAGAAGATTGATTTTCTTGACGTGCTCAATACTTGTCCTAATCACTCGTTTTTATTCGATATCTCTGTACACAATATTTAATAACACACAACAAATATACAGCTTTTTATCACATTGAGGACTACAATGCAATATTTGTGCCTTCCTCTTCTTTCATAGTGCCTCTTTTGCCCAAGCTACCAGATAGATAAATTTCACCTTGAAAAGGCTTCGAGCGCCAAAAGATACCTATGAAGAAGCTTAGTCGCAATACTGACAAACGCTCTTATGATTTCTCACAGTCTCTGACATACTCAAATAAAACATTGCACATTACATATAGCATGTGACTTTTTGGGATAGCTGGCTAGCAATCTAGTTGACGACCTTTTCAATTTGAAGGGGCGATTTCGTGTTGCAATTGTCTTAGGACATGTTGTAAATCCAACCGGCATGCTGTTGTTTTTGTGGGAGATTGAAAATTTATGTTTTTAACTGAAGATTTTGCTGTGGCATCAATGTGAGATGACTGTCAACTAATTTTAAACCTGAAATCTGTTTTACGATAAACTTTATCGAAATTAGCTAATTGCTACCATGTTATCACTGTAACAATCATTGATTTCTCGATGTTGATGTAAGGAGCGCGCAAACCATTCTACGTTCACTTTTCCCAACGGGGGCAATTCTTAATAATCCCTCTAATACCTCCACTTAACGATGCACTAGGATGTAAATCCTTGTACTTTGTAAAACAACTTTTATTATCTAGCCTGGTCTAGCCTTGACTCTTACCTGTTACTCTTGCAACTCGTTTCGACAAAAGTGCTGTCAGAGAGCCTACCCCACAGCCAACGTCAAGTAAAACATCTGTCCGATTCAATTGCATTACCTGGGAAACCCCTTCCATGAACTGCGAGGCATATGCATGCGACATGGGCGAAAACGTCTTCAACCGACTGAAATTCATCGTGTTTATTGCATACCCGTGGTGCCCTGCATCTCAATCGTTACTGAGGAATATGAGAAAGAAAGGTAGAAATAATGAACAATCGGTGGAAGTTGTGTATCGTAAATTATTTATCTGCTTTAACCCTTTTAGTAGTCGATTTTTGTTCATTCACCACTATATCCAATTATTGATTCATTAAGTTATGTATTTATTTATTTTTTAGGTAAATTAGGCTATTATACTTATTCAAGTAACTTTTAAAACAAAAATCTGAAACACAAGTCTATTGCAGGCAAACATTCGCATTAGTTTTGGTTGCAGCGAAAGTTTTAAATTCATTGCATTTTGATTATTAGTTCATTTACATATTTAATGAACTCCTCTAATTAGCTGTATGTATCAAAACTTCATGCAGTGGATTTGATCGATCGTGTAAGATAAACTAGTATTGGTCATACTTGTGTTACAGTGATGACGAATGTTTGATAACCATGGATATTTACTGGCCTCTATCAAAATTAAATACATACAATTAGATGAAACTTCATGGGTAAATTGGTCTCACTTAGATTTAGATATTCTGTAGGTTTCATTTGATTTAACAAACTGCCAAGGGAGCGTTCAGTTATTATGGCCGGGGGTGGGCCGGCAAATTCTTCCTGCGCATCAGTCAAAATAAGTGAACCCCCCTACCCATTGTACCAAAAAATGATGACCCCCTTTCAAGATGACAAAAATTTCATGACCCCCCCCCCCCACATTGCTTGAGTAAAGCTGCACACACAAACACCTCGGGGATATGGAGCAATAGAATCCCCCAAAAAGAGCTTAGATTTTTTCAAATGACCTTCCTTACAAAACTCAAAAGGTGTTAATGATCAGATTTCCCCTTCTGACTTGCTATAATTTTGAAATTACCCCTCAAAGGGGTTGGACAGAAATTACTGGTGGATCGCAATATTTTTGCGCAAGCGTGTGTGTACAAAATTTTGATATTTGGATTTAATTAAAAATCAGCTGTTGATAATGTTGATTTGCCATACATGGTATACATATATTTTCTCATACATGTATGAGAAATCTATGTAATACTTTTTCAATGCAAAACTATATCTGTGCATTTATAGATATTTGATAATTTACATAAATGTACTTAAATGAAATAGGGTTGTTACAACTGGCATGCGGACAAAAAGTTTGACCTTAGAATTTCACCAAAAATGTTCATCCACTATACATGGGAGTCAATGATAAAATTGTGAATAATTTTTTTCCAATGAAAAACTTGGTATACTTGTGCATATACAGATGTTCAATAATTAACATTATTTTACTTGATTAGAATATGATGGTTAAAGGTGCATATTATGTGTACAAGAAATCTGATTATGGAACTTCACTGAAAATGTTCATCCACTATACATGGGAGTCTATGAGGAAAGTATGAATAATTTTTTTCCAATACAAAAATAGGTAAACCCATGTATTTATGTACTCTCGATTATTGATATCAATGTACTTGATTAGATTAGGGTGGTAACAAATGGATGTGTTCGCCAGAAATTGGATTTTGGAATTATACCAAAATGTAGATTCACTGTACAAGGGAGTCTATGAGGAAAATGAATAATTTTTTTCAATACAAAACTATCAAAATCTGTGTATTTATAGACATTTGATAATTCATTTTAAAGTACTTAGTTAGCCTAGGATGGTTAAAGGTTGATATGTGTGCAAGAAATTGGATTTTGGAATTTCACCGAAATGTTGATTCACTATACATTGGAGTCTATGAGAAAACTAAGAATATTTTTTTTAAATGCTAAACTAAATTAATTTGTGCTTTTATAGGTGTTTGATAATTGATACAAATGTACTTGATTCAAATAGGGTATTTAAAAGTTCAGATGTGGACAACAATTATGATATTGGAATTTCACCTAAAAGTATTATTTAACTTTTCATGGTACTAGTAGTCTCAGTACAGGTAACTGTTAAATAATTTCCCTGACAAAACTTGCTATATCTCTAATATGTAAGTAATAGGAATTGTTCATCGCCCTCAGTGCAGTGAGCTGATTTACAATAAGACAAGCCTCAGAGTTGTCATGTCAAGATGTTCATGTGACAGCTAATTATACTTTTGTTCAGATTTACAGGTGAATAACTTCAGAGAATGAAATCATGCATGAATCATTTTTATCTTCCAGAATATTTCTGAACACTGAAACTGCTTTTTGACGGGACGGATACTTATGAAAATTAAGTGACACCCCCCCCCCCTCTGAGCTGTTTGAAATATATGACCCCCCCCCCCCTTTGAAGTTTTCAAATTTGAGGTGACCCCCTCCTGGATTTTGCCGGCCCAACCCCGGCCATAATAACTTAACGCTCCCCAATGTGTATTGGTCATACTTAGCTTTTAGTGATACCGAAAGTTTGAAAAGGATTGAATACTGACAACCAGCTCATTTGCATATTTTTTACTGACGTTTTGTTATATTTGAGGCCAAATATCAATCTGAAAGCACTGAATATTACTAGACTTTCCAAATACAATGTTCATACTCATTAATGATCATGCCAAACGCTTGATGAGCACCATATACTGATTATAGCTTAGGTTTAGTCAGACTGAAAGTTTGAATAGCGTGGTACATGTATCATTAATCGATTGCATATTTCATTAACTTCTGTAATTAGGCTAGGTATCAAAACTGAAAGCATTCAACCTGATCCGACCTTTGGCCTGAACAAGGTTTAATTATGCTATCACTTTGATTTCCATGACGTATTCATTATTGAATTATTTGCATGGTTACAAACTTCCGTAATTTCCCTATATATACCTATGGATTAAATTTTGTTCAACTTCTGAGGTACATTTGTATTTAAGCAATAACCCCCGCCGCAGGAGGGTATACACGAGATTTTGGTACAATGCGCGACATATAGCACGAGCCGATAGGCGAGTGCTATATGGAGCGAATTGTACCAAAATCGAGTGTATACCCGACTGCGAAGGGGGTTATTGCTATTATATTATATCAACTTGTGTGTCTTTGTCGTCTTGGTCCGGCATTTTCGTCAGTTTCAGCCCAAAATGCAGAAAACGGACGTCTGAGAGATCGAACGTCGGAAAATCATCGCCCGAGACCGAGCATTTTTATAAGTTTGGATTACGTTGACAACACACGAACAATATCCTACGATAACATACGCATTTATTACGTTCATCAAAATTTCATTAATATTTACATGCAACACGAACTGCTTCAGACACAGAAATGGGTCAAGAGTTCAAAGCAAAAGAAAAAGTAACAATTTTTTTCGTAAATTTACATAAAAACAATAGCGCTGGCTTTTTTTGGCGTAGTACACTAAAAATAGATTTGTCTCATTCACTGTCAGTCCGGTGTGCGCCAACCGTCGTAACACATTCAGACAGAGGAGGTGGTGCAGTGGGGTTACAGGTTCTATTTTTGATGGATATTTTGGATGGATAATTTGTGCCAGAAAACGTTCAGTTTTGAAATAATCCAGACATGGATTACGGCGACTGTATGAACAGTTGTAATATGCGAGCAGAGTGTGTTGCCCGATTCAGCGAGAGCTGGACGCTGACACAGCGATTTTCGTCGCAGTCGCCAGGAATGGTCGCATTGTTATTTTGAACTTCTTCAAGTTCTTGGGCTACATCGTTAGAACACCCTGGTCTGTTACAGCCCAAACTCTAGGAAGGAATATCTGACGTACCGTTACTGTGAGGAAGTTTCAATTTATTTGTGTATGAACGAATACTGTAGTAGTAGCTTCGTTTTAAAGAGCGGTATGTCGCGTGTCGACTCCTGCTGAATCGATCAAGCAAACTACACAGTGCGCTGTTACCCTATACAATTTTGTACATCATCATACCAAAATAAATGTGTTGCTTCGGAGATTTCTTTCATCATAGACCGCTTATTTTCACCAAGAGGTGAGTTACAGAACCATACTTTATCTCTGTATCGAAATTCGAACTCGGTCTTTGAAACAAAGCGGACTGTTTCGGATAAGTTCAGAGCCACATCGTTCAAATACACCGACCGGCAATTTTCAAAAATGCTGGTTTAGGGGCCCGTTTTACCACCGCTATCAGTGCTAAAACAATATATTTTAGCATCGCTCTCGTCCAATCAGAATGGCGCATGGTAGCATGATATAATATAATACTTGGTTTTAGGTATAATGATTGTTTGAAGAGGGCGGCATATTATTATGAACTCATGTGTATACTCATGGAAGGCCACTTTAACCCCTTGACTACCTATGGCGCCGGATATATCCGGCGCCATATTGAATTACCATATACCTGAGTGCCGGAAATATCCGGCACAGTTAAATAGGTGTATTTGCTTCGTTTTTGTCGCTGAAAATCCTGTTATTTCGGCATCGGCACACAGCACAACTAAGATTGATGTATTCCAATCAGGCCTGGATGTGATTGCGCCTCGTACGTCCGAGTATGGCCAAAATCCGGAAGCAAATGTCGTGACCCATGACCTCGACCCTAAAAGGTCAGGCTGATCACAGAAGCATCGCGCTGATTGTTTACAGTTTTCAGAAGTACGGACGATCGCGAAGATGTTCATGTTTTTTTTTAAAGAAATGAAATGTTATTTATTGAAAACAAATGATTTATATGTAAATATGTTCTATTAACAGCAATATTCATGAATGAAACTAGAGGAAATACAATTTTTTACTATAAGCCAGTGAAATTATAGCAGCCATATTATCAATATGACTGGTCACATGACTGGTCATGTGTTTGGTCATGTGATATGTTGTTCCCTAAATGTATTTTTAAATATTGTGAATTATTTTTTGATAAATCATAACCATTTTTGGATGCATGTTTCTGCAAGGAAGACATAAAGCAGATGTTTACAAATATAAAATGTGTTGATTTTCAAATACAGAATCATGTCAGATGCTGATGTTTGTGGTTCATTACTCTGCCTTTTGTGAGAAAAATCTTAAATAGGTACATCTATAAATAAAGTAAAGGGTAGTTATTATTATATATATGTTAAGACAATGCCATGAAAATTGCAAATGTATTCAAAATTGCGTCATTTTATGGATTCAAAACACGTCCTGATGCTTCAAATATTCATATTCTTTGCCAACTCTGGTCACATGATGTGTCATGTGATCAGTCACGTGACCTTGAAATACAAAACTAATGCATGAAAAAGTGGGAAATTTCATGTTGATTCAAAAAATATATGGTTTATTGGTACTTACTTAATTTTTACTCTAAGCAGTGTTCATGCAATGACCACACCCAAGATTTTATCAATATTTACATAAGGGGCCTGGTATATAGGAATACATTGGCCTTGGTAGTCAAGGGGTGACCCCTGCATGACCTCCGCCATCTAAATTACGATTGTGCTGATAGTTCCGGTCCGTCATATTCACACTGAAATGTGCCGTACAAATGTAATGTTCAAAATTGCTAGAATATATCATCAAAGTAAAACGGGTTGCCTTTCTATATACCGCTTATCTAATTAAACAGAAAATGTCGACGGGTCATACGAGGTCATGAAATAAGCTAATTCGCCAATCAGGTCATATTTCAAAACTTTATCTACACCATTTGCGAAATCAATAGTTTAAGGGCTTAGCACACTCATGATAAACTCATTTGTTTAAATTAGTGGCATTTTAAATCATACAATGTACATAAACTCTGAGTGCGATGTTATTCAGGTGATGACACTGTACTATGAAGTTTTAAAGTTTTAGTCGTAGGCCATTTAAGTCTTACTTCGATTGATATTGTGTCATATGATTAACAGCAACAGCACATTCACTTGTAAGTTATAGGTAAACCCTCAAGGAAGCTTGGGTCCATGCTTTGCTACAGTTTCCTGTCCCTTTTTTCTAGGGTCTATGGTTATAATCACAACCGTTCACGAACGGGCAATTCAAAGCATCTACTATAGCAATGTACACGGTTTTCTATCCTTTTACCAGTTGCACATTTTGTATACTCGGTTGTGGCCAGCATGTAAGTTTAAAGGCATTAGTTAATGTGGTGCACCTTAACCATTAGATTATGTATGTAGATATAATCAATTTTTCTATCTTTTCACCATAATTTAATTTTGTAACTGAATTTTCATACTATTGCCTATTTGACTATTATATGGACGCTCAAGTCCGAAATAAAGATATAATAATAATAATAATAATAATAATTAACGATCAATTCGTCGCCTCTTTCAGTCGGATATTTAACATTAGTTACTATTTTGACTTGTACATATCTAGTTTTGAGTCGCTGTGTGACCCTGCCACTTCCGGGAGTGTCTTATTCTGCCTGACAGCAAAGATGCGTGCGACTGGTAGCGTTACGGATCATGACAAGTGTACGTTTTTAGGTGGTTTGTGTAATACTAGTATTACAAGCCATTGTTATGCTATGAACAGTAGATCACCCACCTTCCGAATTTTCTAATTAGTTGAGTTTACCGTTGCTGTCGATGTCAGCTGCCTTCTTTACAACAGTAAAGCCTTGTGTCATATGACTTTACCTCGGGGTCGTATTCTCTTTACACCACGTGACATTATTGCTAGTTCGGGGTTAAGTGGGTCATAGTTGAACACATATATTCACGCTTATTGACTTTTCATAGAGCTGTCTATCTTTCCACTCGTGAATATGTATGTTGTTAATACTACCTTATCATTTTACAACAATTTTAATAGCCTTAAAAATGTACCGTAAACAAATACTTGAATTAATGACAGAGAGTCGGGGATACTAAAACAGTGGACATAAACTGCAGTACTGTTCGGAATATAGCATTTCGTTACAAAGAGGGCCTCCCTTTTCTTAGTTCAGGCAAAGTAGACACAAGCACTGCCTTTTACAAGAAAGGAAATTGTGTTGTCATAAGTTGTTCACTAAAAGAGCCGTTAAGTCAGGGACTTGCCATTTGGTAATTTGCATCTCCTCACATATTCACATTCACCACTCAGACAAACCTCAAGCATTGGTAATACAAAAAATGATCATATAGTCTTGTGCTTTCGCCGTTTTGCGGGCTTCATTCAGATCTTATATATATATATATATAATATATATATATATATATATATATATATATATATATATATATATATATATATATATATATTATATATATATATATATATATATATATATCCCCTGCAAACGCTGTCAATGCTGGACAAGGCCCCTCATCACTGGTGGTGATGCTGTGCCCCGGCCAGCTACAACACCAGCAAAATTAAGGAATACCCAACTCATGTCTTTGTGGGAGAAATGGGCCACCAAATGGGTGACCATTTAATGAGAAACTGTAACTGTAAAATACATCAAACAGGCCACTAATTGATGGCACGCAAACATAGTACAAAACGTGTGACCTTACAATAACTAACCTACTGACACTTGTGATAAATTAAAGTTGCAAAGATGAGATACATCAATTAGGCCACAAAATTGGTGACCAATAAACTGACACACAAACAAATTTCCTTACAATGATTAACATGCTGATAACTGTGAAATACATAAAGTGGGCCACAAAAAGGTGACCAATTAACAGTCTAACAAAGAATTCACCTACATAGGTAACTCATTTAATCTTGCCCCAATCTTGTGGGACCCAAACACAAATCCATACATGGTAAAATGTGGTGGAAAGGGGAGGAGGAGGGCGTTGTTAAAGTTCAGATGAGGTCCAGCTGCCGAAATGGCAGTCTTGCCTGGAGGACGTCTCAGGGCAAAAGAGGATAGTACAAGCCCACACGATGACCTCTTGACCCCCGCCACTGGCGATGCTGTATGAACGTTTGCAGGAGATAAAATTCCTTACTTTTGTAACTTCTTTATCCCCTGCAAACGCTGTCAATGCTGGACAAGGCCCCTCATCACTGGTGGTGATGCTGTTCCCCGGCCAGCTACAACACCAGCAAAATTAAGGAATACCCAACTCATGTCTTTGTGGGAGAAATGGGCCACCAAATGGTGACCATTTAATGAGAAACTGTAACTGTAAAATACATCAAACAGGCCACTAATTGATGACACGCAAACATAATACAAAACGTGTGACCTTTTTTTTTTTATATTTAAGGAATTTTATTGGGTATTTTCCTTATAATGTTACAATTCTTTGCTAGTGTACTAGTTTTTCTCTGTAAATACATCAATTATCGCACAAATAATAATATAGGAGACCACTTTTCCAAGTGCACTGTCATCTTGTTATTCTTTTTTGCAATGAAGTTCTCTATCTGATATATCCGTCGTATGAAAGACACCAATCCTGCGAAACTTTCATTTTACAGTAATAGGTGTGTTTTCTCGCAAGTAAACTAATAAAGTTAACTAACAGAGATTCTTTTGGATCTGAAATAACCAAGCAGAGTTTGCTTGGTGGTGAGCTCAACTCTAGAGCGTCTCCCCAATAAAGTAATAGATTCCTCCAAAGGGACACTGAAAATGAGCATGCATAAAATAAATGTTCATAGCTTTCAACTTCGTTCATGCAGAATGTACACAGAGGGGTTGGAAATTTATTGGGATTTAGTTTGTGAAGTTTTTCATTGGTATAAAGAATATTATGTAGTAATTTAAATTGGAATTCCTCATTTTGCTGTCGATGGTCATCTTCAGCATTAATTTATACATTTTTTCCAATCCAGAGTACCTGAATTCAAAACTTCTTCCAGTTTGCTTGGCTCGCCGGTGCGGTAAAGATCCTGCTTGTCAATTCATTCTTAATAATGTGTCTTGATAGGCCCTCTAATACATTTGGTGTCTCGTTTATCAGAATGTGAATATCGTCTACTCCATTTTCTTTTTGTTTAAGATCGCCTGGAATGGCGGAGATTAGACCGATCCACTTAAGTTTGTGTAACAAGGAGAAATGTGCCCCTTCAATTATGGCCATGGTTTTGCTTTGTCCATATCGAAGAGATCAGAGATTCTCAAAATTCCTTCGAAGCAAATTCTCTGAAATAGACTGATTTACCCCTAAGAGTATATTTTTGTTGTTCCACACAATCTGATTTTTTCTTCATTTTGCGTAGCAGTTTCCTCGGACCAAGCATCAAGACATTCTGTGACAAAATCTGTAAACCGCACCGGTAGCCTATGTGTGTTAAAGTTACATTTAAATAAGAGATTTCCTCCCAAGTCTTCCAATTTCTTTTCTATGAAAAGCTTCCATGGGTGTGAAATCTCTGGGTTGATAAAACGTTGTATCCATGTGATTCTTTGTTGTCTTTTCATTAAATTTAGATTTGCATGTTTAAGCCACCTTGGCCCACGGACCCTATCATTGTTTTTCTTGCTATCTTATCTTTTCCATTCCATAGAAAGTCATATATTATTTTGTAAAACGTGTGACCTTACAATAACTAACCTACTGACACTTGTGATAAATTAAAGTTGCAAAGATGAGATACATCAATTAGGCCACAAAATGGTGACCCATAAACTGACACACAAATGATTTCCTTACAATGATTAACATGCTGATATTAACTGTGAAATACATAAAGTGGGCCACAAAATGGGTGACCAATTAACAGTCTAACAAAGAATTCACCTACATAGGTAACTCATTTAATCTTGCTCCAATCTTGTGTAGCCCAAGCACGCCACAAGACACACCTTGTGTCGGCCCACAAGAAGAAAGTCCACGTCACTGCAGCCCCTGCGAACAGTGACTTGTCTTTATTGCTACGTACGTTGACCCGTGCCGTGTTGATAAACTGGCATATGAACTCTGACTCATGCATGTTTCACAGATGTATGCAAAATTTATACTGGCACAGCACCAGTGTCTAACTAGCAATAACTTAGCCATCCTACTTATATAATGTGCTTGGCTACGCTACTACCTTCTGTTTTATTGCAGCAATAGAGGTAAATCCATAACAATTGTAAAGTCTGTAAACTACGTTTTGTACTTTATCTACAAACGAGTCTTGTTGACCCCCTCTTTGTATTACTACCTTGGGAAACGAGTCTGGTTGACCCCCCTCTTCTTATTTATTACTACCTTGGGAAACAAGGAACAAAACTCGAATTGAGTTACTGTATTCCTACTGTGGCTAAACACAAACCAAAGAGAGACTTGCTCTAAAAACAGAGATTAAAAAACCCTGTTGGAGGGAAAAATTCTCTCTGAAAAAGCCTAGTTAATCATATGGAATCACAAATCGTGGAATGCAAAGATAGCAAAAATAATTGTTAGCAATGTGAAATGGAATCTGCTAGTCTGGAGGAAGCGCATAGTGTGAACCTAAAAACTTCCTGTACTTTATAAACATATTTCTAACCAGCTTCCTCCCCACCCTACAAAGCATACTTGCTCCTTATATGTTGTCACTTGAACATTTTTCGGGACATCAGATAATAAGCCAGAATGGCACAACTTACTGCAGCCCCTACGAACAGTTACTATGTTAAACTTGGCCTTAAACTGATGACCTATATACTAGTATATACTTGTTTCATAACTTAACTGATTGTACCAAACGGTAATTTAGGCAAATCGATTTCATACGTCCAAAACCTCTGGATGATTGCTGGAGAGCCTGTTTTTAAAGTAGCAGTAATGCACTCATATTGATAAAGGAAGGTTAAAAAATTGTCACACTGCCAAACCAGAAAACACAGCTGATTTCCCGATAAATTGACTCTACTTGAAAGGGGAAGCTGGCTTACAACATTTGACTCTGTACCACGCAAGGCGCACAGTTGCTGTACTAAATCTGGGTCTTCAACTGGCAAGTAGATTCCAAACATCTGAAACCTCTGATTGGTTATTGGAAGGCTTGCCTTTGTAAATATATGTGCAAGACATAGCAAGATAGATGAGCCATTACTATAACTTTGAAGTCTTATGTACAATAATACAGCTTCATATTGATCTAGAGAGGATAAACTTATATATCCTAAAGAATAACTGAAAACAAAATTATATGTCCATTTTGTAAAGTTGATGTTGTTGATTGTTGCCTTGTAGCCCTAGTGTCTGATGCAGGATTTGAATATGCTGAGTGGCAATGAGGTTCGCTGCCTTCTTTTGTACATTTTTTTTTTCATGAGCCATGCCTGTTAGTGAAAACAAAGGGAGAACTAGGCAGAAAAAGAATTCGACAGAGTCTCAATAATGTGGTTGCATTATACCTATTACATAGCAAATAGGTTGAGTGGCAGACAGAATCAAACATTGGAAAACCAATAAAGGAGCCCGGGCAGTAACATGCTGACACTGCCTCCCACATATGACAAGCGGATAAAATGACACTGCTGCTGACCCAGCCGATCCAACAATGTGGGGGAAAAACACAGCTGGGAAACAAATTCCACAAAGGGAAGACGCTGTACCCACAGCAACACCCTACATATTGGACCAGCACAGCCAAATCCAACCATGAGGGAAGTTCCACAAGGGAAAAATGCAAAGCTGAACATACAGCAACACCCAACATAGTGGACCAGCACAGCCGAATCCAACCATGAGGGGAAAACCCAGCTGAAAAACACACTAAATTCCACAAAGGGAAAAAGTGAAAATGCTGTAAACACAGCACACCCCACATTGAGAACCTGTAATATAATGGGCTGTAAGCCCAGCAAAATCCAGCTTAATGGGAAGCAATAAGCAGGGCTGCCAAACATAATTCGCATGACTCAGTCTGACGCCACTTTGTTGCAGCAAAAGTTCGACCACAGCAATGAAATGTACAGCTAGCAAACTTTATGAAGTACAATCTTGGCAAATGTGAACTGGCTGATCTTGAACACATAACTAGTAATGATAATGAAAAAGCACACTAGTTGTAACCCAATGTTGGGCGACAAGTCTCTCGCGGACATGACGTCCACCGCGAATTTATGATATCTCTACTACTACTGCTCTCATAAATTTGAGCTGACAGAAATTACTTCGCGTAGAACCCCTCAGACTGACAGCATATAAATGCTCCAAAAGAAGTGCATACGTCATTTGCCTTAACAAACTGTTTTTCCTGTAGGTGAAAACAGGTATCATATACTTACTTTAGCTCCATTTGTGGATAAGGTAATTGTTACCTACATGGAGTGATGTCAGCGTGACTCTACATCTGCCTTTTGATAAAGGGACCGTGCTATGGATAGTGTTCTGCAGATGTGCCTATTGTTGATGCTGTGGTATCTCAAGTAGGCTGTTTCGAATGTGAAGAAGGTGAGTTGAAGCCCTTGCCACTGTTGTAGAAGCTGATGACAATGATGCTGTTAACTGTCTGCTGCTGAAGACAACTACCATTGGCAGGAACCATACCTGTAACTGCTCTTTTACTTGAGGCACTGGAGCTAGCTGCCTTCTTCTGTGCTACCTTTTTGCTTTGAGCCATGGCCATGAGCTAAGAAAAGGAAAACTAGGCAGCAAAAGGAAATTACCTGAGTTCCACTGAATAGTTTACAATAAACCAAACCGTTCCAAACTTACGACAGCTGGTCACATGCTAAACTACTGCAAATCTAACACAGAAAACTGAAATTGCAACGCTCCCTCAATTGGACATGTGCACGACTACAGGTGATAAGGAAAATAAAAGCTCTGATTGAGTGGTAGCAAGATCCAAGGCATGGAGAATCCACTCAGGGACGCTGCCCTGAAAATACATCCACCCCTTCCGCAGCCAAAATGTCAAAGTTGCATGCCCAGCCAGTCCCGACAATGAAGGGGCCCTACAATTGAGGGAAAAAAAAGCTGAAGAACACAGCTGAATCCAACAATGTGGAAAAAACAACAGCGCTACAAGAGCAGCTGACATTCCACCGAAGTGGAAATGAACAAGCTGTAAAAAACAGCAACAACCGACATTGGGGACCTGTAATGGGCTGTAAGCACAGCAACAAGCCGCGTGGGGAGTAGTATGTAGCAAGATTATTCACACACATGATTCCCATGTCCTGGTTTGATGCCACTCTGTCGACACTACGACCACAGCTAAAACTTAAAAAAAAATTAAAAAGATGCCAATGCTCGACCATGTATAATGTTGTGTTCGTGGCCCTTTTTGAAGGTCACCTATAATAAACGGGATGACCCTGCCTCATTCCGCCAAGCCCCTGTGTCGTGTGTTTTCTATTCAATAGTTGATTACCCATAAAGCAATTACTCGGCTAGGGTTTCACATAAATTAGTTTTTGTACATTGTGAAAGATTTATCTTATTGTACGTAGTTATGTATGTGAAACCGTGTCACTATGATAAAATACCAACTACGTAACTATAAACAAGAATTTCGCCTGGTTAAAGAAAACATTTCAGTTATTATTTCCTGGCAACAGCCCTGATAATAGGAATCGTCATGCCATATTCTCCCTGGAAAGTATGAAATGCAAATGTAAGCGCATCCTTTATATATTCTTCTCTTCTATCTTCTGGAAACCTTTCGAGCTGACCCATAAAGGTTGGGAGTACCACTACAAGAAAAAGGATAAAACGTTCAGAATGGGTTTTCCTAATTTTATCACAAACTTGCTATGGCTGCTATTTCATGATATAAGCCGTCCTGTAGTCGACCATGTCTGTCACGTCATCTTTCATTCCTCTAAAACGGTTTAATAGGTGGTCTGAAGTAAATTTTATGTAAAGTATCTGCAAACATAATTGACTGTCATTTGACTATAAATTGTCTTTTGTACTACTATCGAGTATCTTTCATCATTCGTTAAAGTGGTAAAAGTTTACAGAAATCTGTCGACAGATACCGCTAATTAGCACTGAACATTTTGTATAATAGAGGCCATTTAATTGATATATGATTCAAAACAATCATATGCCTGAAATCTACAGTCTGTTTCCCTACTCAACACTAACGTTGGTTGCACAGTTCTTACAAATACAACCATTTTCATTATTAGACAGCGAAGCCACCGCAGTGAACTGCAATAAAACTGCTCACACTAATTAGTTTCAGCTGTAGCCAGCTGGCAAAGTCGACAACATAGTATGTCCCATGAAGACAGTTTGTCTGGGGAAGTTGAAATAAGAAAGATTTGTACATGGACCAGTGCATGGTAATGTTACATTGTATCTTAATCTGTAACACTGGGTGCCAATCGTAAACTCTCATTTACAACCCAAGCCCCAGACAGAGCTAGTTTTGCCTTCGAACAAGCAGAATTTTTGTCTGTATCAAGTAGCCTTGATCAACACTAAAGTGGCCACGGCTACAGCTGAAACTAATTAGTGTAAGCAGTTTTATTGCAGTTCACTGCAGTAGCTTCGCTGTCTTATACTGAAAATGGTTGTAGAGTAGGAAAAGGGTCATTTTGTATATAGCCATTATTGGAGAGTACAGTTATTTGACAGTATAAATATAACGTTTCGGTGAGAGTCAACAAAGAGTCAACAAAGTTTTAACAGTGCAACCCAATAACTGCATATTTTAAGCCCAACTAGGCCCCTATCCCTCGGCGAGGCTTCCCTCAAACATTGTATGTACAGCGTTTCAAGACTGAGCATCAGATCTACAATAGAAAGTAGCATTTGTTTCACGTTATCTTCCACCGCACACTCTTTTTGAGTTTACACAGTTACGGACTTTGTTTTCCAAAATTATTCTTTTTTCAACTTCAGATACTATTGCTCCGCACAGTTTATGTTTTGCATTTTTTCTTTTTAATTCAAAGTATGTGAATTATTAACAAATTGTAAGGGTAACAAAATGGTCGTTTGCCCCCTCCCCCACCTTTTTTATTTTGATTGCCCTCCTCAAATATCTACCGCACGAGTCATGTTGGTATTTAACTGAGGAGGCACAGTTAGAACGCACGTTGCAGCCCGCGGTTAAATGGACAGGTAAAAATGTAGTTTACAGAGCATGCGTATTGATCGCAGTCTATGAAATGACATGACTTCCATTTCAAATTCAAAATCAGTCGATTAAAAATATTCATTTCAAACAAGCAATTTTACGATAAATTACGAGCAGTTAGTCAAAAGGCCTTACTGCCAGATAGAAAGAATACTGTAAGACCTGTGAATGGCTTACCTTTTGCTTCATCATTTTTGAAGGGGACCTTAGATATATCCTGTATACAATCGATGTCTTTAAAACCAATACAAGCGAGCATATGTTTAAATTCATCATCACTTCCTTTGAAAGGGTAGTAGTGATGTTCATAACCCTGGAATATACCAAAGTGTGTATATTATATATATACAATTTTCATACTGAGAAGTTACAGTCACTAAGGTTTCAAGTAAATCTCTACCATTAAAGGACAAGTTTCAGCATCTGCCTTCGGGACCCCGCCTACTTGTGCAAAGGGCTAGGAAAAATCTTTTTAAAAAGTCATTTATACCGTTAGTAGTTTTAAATGTGAATATGACTGATTGCGTCCGGAAAACCAGAGCAACAACAACTTTCGTTAGGAACTTTTAATCTGACTTGACTTCGCTCAGCTGTACATGTCGAGGTTAACTTCGAGCACGCCGAAGCTGCTCCCATCGATAATTAGCGTCTCTCGTAGGGCTTTTTTCTGTGCGAATCAAGCGGATTCAGTAAAGATTAAGCGGATCAGCAGATTTCATCAAATAAGGTGGAGTTATTTCGGTGTTATATGACTAATAACAAAACTTCATTAAATATGCAAAGGAACCCTTAATTACCTTGACACTGCTCAGTGCTTCACACGACAATTAGATATTTATCACATCAATATCTGTAGCAGGTTTCACAAAATTTGGTGCCATGATTTCAGAGCTTTATCACTAATTACAAAGTTCAATAACTTTACACTACTAAATACTTCACAACACAGTAAGATATCTATCGGATCAGTATCTGCAGCAGATTTCATCAAATAACGTGGAGTTATTTTGGTGTTATATTACTAATAACAAAACTTCACTAACTTTGCAAATGAGCTGTTTATTAACTTGACACTGCTCAATGCTTTTCAGTGCAATTTGCTATATCAGATCAATATTTGTAGCAGGTATAATCAAATTTGTGTAGGTATTTCGGAGTTATATAACTAATTACAAAAGTTCGTTAAATATGCAAATGAGCAGATACTTGACAAGACACTCACAGTATCATCATAATGTTCTGAAATTGCCATCAGTGAACAGTTTCATGAAATACTGTTAGGTATTTCTTGATATATGTCGTTACTGTCATTATTGTCTCCATTGGAAAAGATTCTATGGAAACAATGATATTTCATATCCAGGCGCTCTTCTGTCAGCGTTTAAACAGACACACACACAGACACAGACATATGTCGCTACGACATTAGCTCACGTGTACACATCGTGAGTCTATGTAACTGCAACTATATTGTGCTCTGCCACGAATTCTGCATCTCATAGTAATGCTGAGATATTCTTTGCAGAGGAAGACATTGTTAATTACTCGAATTCCTCATCGACAACATATTTGTGAATCTTAAGGACACATTTTCCGGTTGATTTTCCGGTTGTGACAGGAACTCCTTTGGATACAAATTTTGTCCCTTTGCTTGCTGACTTAATTCTGTACTTACAGGTAGCAAACGTCTCCCAGAACTTAGTCAAAAAAAGTTATCTTTAGCTAAAGTTTTTCCCCTTAACATTCAGATACATTGATGATGTCATTTCTCTGAATAACTATCTCCCTGTGATTTGTCATCCTAAAATTGAGATTCAGTAACTATTGAATAAGCTTCTTCAGCTTCGTATGTAGATATTTTGTCTCGAGTTTCACTCTGATGGTAAGCTTTCCACTAGACTGTACGACAAGAGAGATGATTTTAACTTTACTGTCAATTTCGAATTCGCTCATCTAGACACCAACATTGCACTCTCGGCAGCCTATGGAGTACTCAAATCTCACCTTATTCGTCATGCGAGAGCATACAGCTCATATTGTGATATTGCAGCGAGACATTGCCACCTGTCTCGCTTATAACTCTCGACGAGTTGTTTAAACTATAGACAACGGCGTGTCTCGCGTTTTTGGCAAGTATCAAAGGCTTGACGATAAGTAGGATATGTCTCTCAGACCAGTGATCACTATGGCATCAGTGACACCAGTCTGTAGATCGATTCCAATTTTGGCTTACAATATATATTATAGCCCAAACATGGGATTATGTGCCCGAGGGTAGATGACCATTTGCCCGACGTAAGGAGGGCAAATGGTCTCCTGCCCCGAGGGTACATAGTCCAATGTTTGGGCTATAATGTTTTATTACATGCCTCTCTTACTCAGTTTGCACCAAAAATATTTACGTTTATTGGCAAAATATAGTCAAATGCTTTATTTTCATTTTAGACGAAAAACGGTTAAAAATAGAACGATTTTCATCATCGAATGGCGCATTGATATATTTAAACTACTGTTATGCGGTCTATCAATATTTTTATGCGAAATTTTCCAAAAACCGGATTCTCTGTGCAAAACATGAAATTTCAAGACTTTTGCATCCAACAGAGTTCAAGTTGAAAATAGTTCGGGTTCACTTTCAGTCCAGTGATGACTATGCAGCCCGCGACATCATCGGCGAGTTACCATTGAATCCTATGGAGCGCGCGACGTTCGATATACGAGGCATGTAATAATATTAGTATAAGGCGAATGCCATATGTAAGGCAGGATGCAATTACCCTTTCTAAAACTTGACATCACGTCTTGGTTGTTTTAGAGGACTTCCATATTTCTTTCATGACTATGACTATGGTATGTGTACGGCTACTCTGGTCATAGTCGGTGCTGTACTGTCTTGTCCTGTGTTTGTTACATACAATAACTATGTAAAACGACTTTTGACCCATGATTGTTTGACAACTTGTGGGTATAGTCACTAAAAATTCAGTATGCACCAGTTAATATGGCCCGGTGCATAGTAAACACAGTTGTAAATGAGATGTTACCTTCATGAATGCTTCCCACTTCGGACTTGTGTAGCTGTTGAGAACTATCACAATGTCAAGTACGTTTGGATTCTGTTGTGACATATTCATGAAACACTGGCCACCTGGTTTCAAACTCTGGTATATACCTTCCAAGGCAGTCTTGTAATCTTTCATCCAGTGTAAGGCAAAGTTTGCGACGACTTTGTCGAAAGAATTTCTGTACTCTTGATATGTGGACAGCTTTGTAGCATCGCTGACACTGTAGGTTATGTTCTTAGCTTTGGAGATTTGCTTGGCTTCTTTGATCATCTCCGGGGAGATATCAAAGGCTGCATGATTATACAAAATCCAAACATGAATAAATGAATTAATGAATCAATGCTTTATTTCACCAGATGCTTCACAGTATATACAATAATGAAAATGAAAAGAAACGATGTCTTGCTAAAGTTGTACAAAATTCAAAACAGAAAGAACATTGCAGCATTATATAATCTGGTGGGGACAATGAAAATAGTCTAATAGGACTAGTCGAGTTCATGGCCCCTGAGTATACTAATAATTATTCAGTACAAGCTTAAGTGTGATGGAGAATGGAAATATACACAGTTTTAATGCAAGTTCAGTAAATGATTTTTCAATGCGGACTTGAAAACTTGTCTACTTGACAATTGATTGAGATAGCTAGGCAGTGAATTCCAGTTGTCAAAGCTGCATACCTAATATTATGTAGTGAAAAGTCAAATTTGAGCTGGGACACGAAAATTTCAACTTGTGTTAAACGTGTTGGATACGAGTGCTTTGAAATCTTATAACAGTGTGAGGAAACTTTTATCGCATTGAGGACTAGAATGCAATATTTGTCCCTTCTCTTCTGTCATAGTGAACTTTTGAAGTCGTGATCGTGCGGAAACAAGACCAGAAAGGGTAATTTTTCTCTCCAAAATAGTAAAAGGTTTTAGATTTTGAAGCATCTGTATAATTATCCTTTGAAATTAATTGTATTGTACTTTGAAATAGCTTAACTACGTGAAGAAACCTTTTTTTCTTTCAGTGGCTGGTATACCAACAACTAGCTGTGAATACGCAGTGGTACTTTTGGCCATGGCCTATCGATCGATCTCTCTCGGGTCAAGGGTCATCGGAACACACTGTAGCGATAACCCTTGACCTGAGCGCGATCGATACGCCTTGCATAGTACCGCTGCGTAATCACAGCTAACACATGTCTTTTAGTAGAGACAATCACACGTAAAACATCAATTAAATATTATCGTAGATTATACAATGTATTGTTTCAGCATATGAGAGTTTGGCTTTTTTATTTTAATCAGTTGATGACAAGAATAAGCAAATATTTTGTAACAGTATTGAAAAGAGGCTCCCCTTTTCCTTATCCTAATCAGCCCCTTGTCTTTCATAGAAAGTCTCATCTCGCAATATTACCTATTATTGCATTATTTTCAGGATATAAAAAAATGGACTTAGCTGAAAATCGAAGAGTTGTTACAGAAGAGGTAGCTGTCTGGAACCAAGCTTGAGAACCCCAATTCATCTCTAATGTAGATTTAAACTTTCAAGGGTCAGTAACTGAATTTTGATAAGTTTCTGTATTTGTGTTCTTAATTAATCTAAGCTTTGGTAGCATGCTATGATCAACTATATGTTGCCGGAGAATAAGCTTTCACAGATGTGTAGTCTCCCTCATCAGATGCAAGGGTGGAATGAAAAAATTAAGGTTGAAAGCGACAGAAAATTCAGAGTAAAAATGTTCTCTCTGAATTACTGAATTTTCTTAAATTTTCACTCTGAATTTTCTGTCACTTTCTGCTTCAATTTTTCATTCCCCTTGCATCTGATGAAGGATACTTCACGTTATTGAAAGCTTATGCCCCTGTAACATTTAGTTGATCGTAGCCTGCTATCAAACCTAAGATTATAATTATTTTGTATTGTAGCTCAACGCGTTTCTTGTTCATAGCAACTGGATTTTAGCTTTGCTGTCATCTAAATAGGTGGATGTGTAGCATTGTACTCAAATTTGTACATAACAAGGTTTTTCTTCAAAACAGCCTGTACGATTCATTTAATATTTGGATTACAGGTTCCCCGGGATTACCCTAATCAGATATATTTAAATTATGATGAAATATGCAAATTTATGTTTTTGAGGCTGATTTTGTTATTTTTTTTTGTAAAATATTCTTCTCTTTTACTGACGTCTTCATTATTTGGTAAACATGTCCCTACTAATGACCTTAGTCAAAATTGTGCTAATTGTGATTAAATATTCGAATTTTTATATGTCACGGCAATTTTTGTCATTTTTGTCAAAAAATCTTTAAAAAATCTTCTTCAAACTGCTAATTTAACAGCTTTGATATTTAGGACATAGATCTGTACTGATAGCCTTTTTCAAATTGTTCAAATTATGGAGAAATTTGCAACTTTGTATTTTTAAGATATTAAAGACATTTCAGATATTTTAAGATATTAGGGATGACCAGAATGTGATATATTCAAGTTATGATGAAATCAACGTTTTCTTTTATTTTAAGGGCGATTTTTACCATTTTTTGTAAAAAACAGTTGTATAAAAATTAATAGCAGGGTACACGAGAATTTAAAGGTCTTTACGAATATGTTTTAATTTCTGAAAAGTAGATTTTTGAAATGTCACCGATTTATTTCAGGGTTTATTTAAAGATATTACAAACAAACAAACCTTTTGTTTATGAAGGACTTCGTTGGACAAGGAAATAGGTTTTATCCTGCCAAGGACCCACTTTCCCCACTTTCTGCATGTTGTGCCTTACTGTGACACTTTGACAACTTGACATGTTGTGTTTACTTTATTGTGGACAACTATATACCATGTGCACTAGAGAAGCCTTGACTAACTTTTTTTCTTCAAAATTTACAATTGTCTACACAAGAGGAAATGTCTTTAAGAAGCCATCTTACAAAAATGGAGTATGCATTTCATACATATACGTGTTTTCAACACAATAAGTAAGCCAAATTGTGAGCTTTTTCAGATGAGTTTTGTACCTTTAAACAAGTATGAACATAAAACGTAATCCACAATATTTAAGTAAAACCAGTTTTGTCATTACTTTGTTCATATTTTTTAAAACGATCTACAGTGTTTATGGGGATTTTTTATTGCTTATGTTTTGATAGGAGGGTGTTAACACCGTTGGTAGTTTCCTCTGACAAACTTTACATACAAAGTAGCAATGTTTATTTGCCGTTTTTATAGTAAATTATTGTATTTTACCGTATAAATGTTTTGTGCATTTTAGAATAAAATAATTTTACTGAATATCAGTGGTCTGTAATATTATTTCAAGGCTTGAACACCCCCTGAACGCCCAAAATTAAAGGTGTTCAACAAGCGCGCATCATGTGTTCTAGCCTTTAACACACTTATCGTTGAACGGCGTCCATGCGTTCAAAAAGTGTTACAGCCCTTTGAACGCGTAAATGCGTTCAATTTTTGAACCATTTCATATGCAACGAGTGTTCTGATATGGAACACCATTGTGTTCAATATAATGTCTGATGAACACGTAGCGTTCAAAATCTGCACACGTGTGTTCAAAAATTGAACGTTGGTTGAACACGTAGTGTTAAATTTCTGAACCTCTAGACGCGTTCAAAAAGTGTTACAAAAAGGCGTTTAACTGGTGTTCTATCCTTTAACACTTAACTTTACAGTGTAGACAGATAAATTTCACCTTGAAAAGGCTTCGAGCGCCAAAGATACCTATGAACAAACCAAGTCGCAATGCTGACAAACGCTCTTATGTTTTCTCACAGTCCTTAACGTACACAAATAAGACTTTGCACATCACATAAGCATGTGACTTTTTTTGTCGAGCTGGCCAGCAATCGAGTTGACGACCTTGTGACGACATCAGGTGGGTGGCGTAAGCGTCTTTTGCAATTTGAAGAGGCAATTTCTTGTTGCAATGGTCTTAGGACTTGTTGTAAATCCAACCGGCAAGCTGTTGTTTTGTGGGAGATGAAAATTTATGTGTTTAACTATCAATTTGAGATGAATATCAACTATTTTCAAACATGAAATCTGTTTTACGATCAACTTTATCAAAATTAGCTCATTGCTACCATGTTATCACTTTAACAATCATTGGTTTCTCGATGCTGATGTAAGGAGCGCGCAAACCATTCTACGTTCACTTTTCCCAACGGGTGCAATCCTTAATAATCCCTCTAATACCTCCACTTTACGATGCACTCGGATGTAAATCCTTGTACTTTGTAAATAACCTTTTATTATCTAGCCTGGTCTAGAGTTGACTCTTACCTGTTACTCTTGCAACTCGTTTCGACAAAAGTGCTGTCAGAGCGCCTACCCCACAGCCAACGTCTAGCAAAACATCTGTCCGATTCAATTGCATTGCCTGGGAAACCCCTTCCATGAACTTCGAGGCATGTGCAACCGACATGGGAGAAAATGTCTTCACCCGGCTGAAATTCATCGTGTTTATTGCGTACCCGTGGTGTCCTGTATCTCAATCGTTACTGAGGAATATGCGAAAGAAAGGTAGAAATAATGAACAATAGGTGGAAGTTTTGTATCTTAAATGATTAATTTATCTGCTTTACCCCATCAGTAGTCATTTTTTGTTCATTCACCACTATATCGAATTATTGATTCATTAAGTTAAGTATTTATTAATTTGTTTAGGTAAATCAGTGTGTTAGACTTATTCAAGTAACTTGTAAAACAAAGATCTGAAACACGAGTCTATTGCAGGCAAACATTCACATTAGTTTTGGTGTCAGTGAGAGTTTTGAAAACGTTGCAATTTGATTATTAGCTCATTCATATATTTAATGAACGTCTGTAATCAAAACTTGATGCAGTGGATTTAGTCGATCGTGTAAGATATACTAGTATTGGTCATACTTGTGTTATAGTGATGCCGAAAGTTTCAGAAACGTGCATATTTACTGGCTTATATTAAAATTAAATACACACAATTCGATGAAACATCATTGGTAAATTGCTCTTACTTAGAGTTAGATATCGTGTAAGTTTCATCGGCGTAATAAACGATAATTAGCTAATTTGATTTAACGAACTGGCAAGGCTAATTGGTCATACTTAATTTTCAATGATACCTAAAGTTTGGGAAGGATTAAATACTGGCTATCAACTCATTTGCATATTTATTTATTTTTTGTTATATTAAAGGCCAAATATCACAACTGAATGCACTGAATATTACCAGACTTCCCAAATATGTTGTTTATACTCATTGATGATTATGCCAAACGCTTGATGAGCACCATATACTGATTATTGGTTGATCTGCGTATTGAATGAATTTCTACAATTATGCCATGTATCAAAACTGTAGTTATTATATTCGATCAAACTTCCGAAGTACATTGGTCATGCTTAGATATAGTCAGGCTGAAAGTTTGACGAGGATGGTACATTTATCATTAAATTGATTGCATATTTCATGAACTTATGTAATTAGGCCATGCATCAAAATTGAAAGCATTAAATCTGATCCGACCTCTGGTCTGACTAAGGTTTGGTCATACTGTCACATTGATGACCGTGACGTAGTCATTATTTAATCATTTGTATAGTTAAAAACTTCCGTAATTTCCCTATATATCACCGGGACAGCTGAATGCACTAAATTTTGTCGTACTGGTGACGTACATTTGTATTGCTTGGGTTTAGTTATAATGATAGTTTGAAGAGGGCGACATATTATTATGGACTCGTGTGTATATTCCATGAAAGGCCACTTTCATGACCCCTGCATGACCTCCGCCATCTTAATTACGATTGCTGCTGATAGTTCCGGTCCGTCATATGATTTTCAGCTACACACAAGAGAACTGTGCCATACAAATGTTGTTCTCAAAATTGCTATGACATATCATCAAAAAAGAACGGGGTGCATTTCTATAGACTGAATATCTAAGCAAGCAGAAAATTTAGACGGGGTCATACGAGGGTCATGGAAACGGGCTAATTCGCTAAACGGGCCATATTTCAAAACTGTATTTACGCCATTTGCTATAAAACCAATAGTTTAAGGGCTTAGTACACTTATGATAAACTCATTTGCGTAAATTAGTAGCAATTGAAATCATACAATGTACATCAACACTGAGTGCGATACTATTCAGGTGATGACAATGTACGTACTATGAAGTTTTCAAATGTTCAATCATAGGCCACTTAAGTCTTACTTCGATTGATATAGTGTCATATGATTAACAGTAACAGCAAATTCACTTGTTAGTTATAGGTAAACCCTCAAGGAAGCATGCTTGGGTCCATGCTTTGCAACAGTTTCCTTTCCGTTTTTTCGAGGGTCTATGCTTATAATCACAACCGTTCACGAACGGGCAATTCAAAGCATCTACTAAAGCAATGTACAGGGTCTTCTATCCTTTTACCAGTTGCACATTTTGTATCCTCGGTTGTGGCCAGCATGTAAGTGTAAAGTCATTAGTTAATGTGGTGTACTTAAACGATCATATCGTCGTCTCTTTCAGTCGGATATTTAACATTAGTTACGATATTGACTTGAACATATCTAGTTTTGAGTCGCTGTGTGACCCTGCCACTTCCTGGAGTGTCTTATTCTGCCTGACAGCAAAGAGGCGTGGGACAGGTAGCGCCACGGATCGTGGCAAGTGTACGTTTTTAGGTGCTTTGGGTAATATTAGTATTACGAGTCATTCTGATGCTATGAACAGTAGATTACCCACCTTCTGAATTTTCTATTTTGTTGAGTTTACCGTTGCTGTCGATGTCAGCTGCCTTCTTTCAAAACAGTAAAGCCTTGTGTCATATGACCTTACCTCGGGGTCGTATTCTCTTTACACCACGTGACATTATTGCTAGTTCAGGGTTAAGTGGGTCAAAGTTGAACACATCGCTCATTGACTTTTCTGTCTATCTTTTCACTCTTGAATATATGTATGTTGTTAATACTACCTTATCATTTTACAAAAATTTTAATAGCCTTCAAAATGTACCGTAAACAAATACTTGAATTAATGACAGAGAGTCGGGGATAATAAAACAGTGGACATAAACTACAGTACTGTTTGGAATATAGCATTTCGTTACAAAGAGGGCCTCCCTTTCAGGCAAAGTAGACACAAGCACTGCCTTTTAAAAGAAAGGAAATTGTGTTGGAAATAAGTTGTTCACTAAGGAAGAGTTCAGTTATTATGGCCGGGGGTGGGATGGCAAATTCTTCCTGTGCATCAGTCAAAATAAGTGAACACCCTACCCAATGCACCAAAAATTGATAACCCCCTTTTAAGATGACAAAAAATTCATGACCCCCTCCCCCACATTGCTTGCACACACTTACACCTCTGGAGAGGGGTATATTCCCCAAAAAAGAGATTCTCAGATTTTTTTCAAATGACCTTCCTTACAAACTCACAAGGTGTTAATGTTCAAATTTCCCTTCTGACGTGCTATAATTTTGAAATTGCTCCTCAAAGGTACTGTACAGAAATTACAGGTGGATCGCAATATTTTTGCACAAGCGTGTGTGTACAAAATTTTAATATTTGGATTGAATTGATAATCAGCTGTTATTGATAATGTTGATTTACTATACATGGTAGTCTATGAAAGCTATGTATTACTTTTTTCAATAAAAAAACTATATCTAAGCATTTATGGATATTTGGTAATTGACATAGAAGTACTAATTGGAATAGGGTTGTTACGACTGGTATGTGGACAAAAAATTCACCAAAAATGTTCATCCACTATACACGGGAGCTATGATAAAATTGTGAATAATTTTTTTCCAATGAAAAACTTGCTATACTTGTGCATATACAGACGTTGAATAATTAACATAATTGTACTTGATTAGAATATGATGGTTAAAGATGTTCAAGAAATCTGATTGATTTTTGAATTTCACTGAAAATGTCCATCCACCAGACATAAAATCTATGAGGTTATCTATGAATAATTTTTTTCAAATACAAAAATAGGTGAATCTGTGTATTTATGTATTCTCGATTATTAATATTAATGTACTTGATTAGACTAGGGTGGTTACAAATGGATATGTGTGCAAGAAATTGGATTTTAGAATATCACCGAAATGTTGATTCACCATACATAGTAGTCTATGAGGAAACTATGAATAATTTTTTCCAATTCAAAACTATCTAAATCTGTGTATTTATGGACGTTTGATAATTCATTTTAAAGTACTTAGTTAGACTAGGATGGTTAAAGGTTGATATGTGTGCAAGAAATTGGATTTTGGAATTTCACCAAAATGTTGATTCACTATACATTGGAGTCTATGAGAAAACTATGAATAATTTTTTACAATGCTAGACTAAATTAATTTGTGCTTTTATAGGTGTTTGATAATTGATACAAATATACTTGATTCAAATAGGGTATTTGAAAGTTCAGATATTGACAACAATTATGATATTGGAATTTCACCTAAAAGTATAATTTCACTTTTCATAGTACTAGTAGTCTACAGGTAACTGTTAAATAATGTCCCTGACAAAACTTGCTATATCTCTAATATGTAAGTAATAGGAATTGTTCATTGCCCTCCGTGAGCTCGATTTACAATAAGACAAGCCTCAGAGTTGCCTGGTCAAGATGTTCATGTGACAGATAATTATACTTTTGTTCAGCTTTACAGTTAAATGACTTTAGAGAATGAAATCATGCAGCGAATCAGTTTTATCTCCTAAAATATTTCTGAACACTGAAACTTCTTTTTGACTGGACGGATACTTATGAAAATTAAGTGACCCCTCTGAGCTGTTTGAAAAATACATGAACCCCTTTGCAGTTTTCAAATTTAAGGTGAACCCCCTCCCCCCCGGATTTTGCCGGCCCATCCCGGCCGTAATAACTGAACGCTCCCTAAAAGAGTCGTTAAGACAGAGACTTGCCATTTGGTAATGTTGCATCTCCGCTCATATTCACAGTGACCACTCAGAGTGGTAATAAATGATATAGACGATTCTAGTGATGCCAAACCTCAAACACTGGTAATACAAACATGATCGTATAGTCTTGTGCTTTCGCCGTTTCGCGGGGGCTTCATTCAGATCGTTTTCCTTATATATATATATATATATATATATATATATATATATATATATATATATATATATATATATATATATATATATATATATATATATATATATATATATATATATATATATAACATAATCTTAGAGTTTTGATGGTCTCAACAAAACACAACTTATGGTTCTAACAGTGACAAACTTTCGCCTTGTTCACAAGGCATGTCAGGTCCAACTGATAGAATCCAGGGGTAAAATACAACTAACGGGAAAGTACAGATGTGAAAAAAGGAGTTCACTGTTATGAGCAGATGACAGGAACAATAGTAAAATAAGATTGAACTGGGATTGTCGGAACTTGATCGTGTCAATTACACGGTGTTTAGTCCATAGGGGAATGATGTGCGTAGTTTCTTGATCCAAAACGTTTCTCTGGCATCTACGTTGACCGGGTCTTTGTTGGTTATTTGTTCGATCGCAACAACTGTAAAGTTATCTTCTGAGTGTCCAGGACTATTATAATGGGGTGCAACCAGTGGGCTTGTAATATAATGCTGTCTTCTGATACAGCTACGATGACCACTGATGCGCTGTTTGAGGATATTAGTTGTCTGTCCGACGTACATTTGTTTACATTTACTACATATTATGCAATAAACTAATCATGATGACTTGCAGGTGAGATCGCCTCTAATTTTGAGGTGTTCTCCAGAGGTAGTGCTGGTGATGGTGTCCGTAGTTAATATGAATTTGCAATTGACGCATCGCGTAGCGTTGCATGGATGGGACGTGTTTAATCGATGACTTACTTTCTGTTCGTTGTGTACAAGGAGATCACGGAGGTTTTTACATCGTCTGTATGAAATCAATGGAATTGTAGGCATGGCGTCCTTTATAGTATCTGACTGCATAAGTATGTGATGATGATCAGAGACAATCTTTTAACATCGGGAGCCAATGGATTGTAATTGGTGACATATGTCAGTCTGGTTTCTGGTGATTTTGTTTAATACTGCAGTAAGTCTCTGCGGCTAAGTGTGCGAACTTTGTTAATTATCGGGGGATGTGCTTCTTCTTGTATCCAGATTTAGCAAGTTACCTGGCGAACGTATCAAGTCGATGTTCCATCCAAGTATCTTACGAACATATCGGATACGGATAGCTCCATTATACGGTACTGAGCGGAATATGTGGGGTGGATGACATGAAGTCGGGGAGATGTAGGATCCGGAATCTGTTGGTTTGATGTGTAGGTCATGTTTTTAGTCTATCCCTGTGTCGTATGATGATTACATCAAGGAATGTTCTGCTAGATTTGCTATATTCGACATCGAACTTGATTGTAGGATGGACACTGTTGATATGCTGTACATATTGTTGCAATTCGACTTCGGTGATAGTGAATAGTTCAATTAAGTCAGCAACAAGTCTTCTGTGGCACATAGAATAAACTGATGTACTGAATAGAAACGACTTACGAAACCAAGTCATATAGATATTGACATATCTGACAGCAAATGGGATCCCCGTTGCGATGCCCGTGACGACGAAAATACCCATCCTTAAACCAGAAATAGAAACATTCCCGACTTTGACTTATTACAGTGATTCATATCCTGTATCTTTTCATACAATATTTAGACAATTTTGGGACCAATCCTGACGGGTGTAGCATGCTAGCAGGGTACGCTTACCCATTCCGGACACATGGTACCACCACTAATTATCAGTGGTTCAGGATGGTCCTACTTAAATGTGTAATCACAATTATCCCATGGACCTGGTAATATATTACCTTGAATGGAAATGATTATTGGGCCAGTTTAATGTCATATTATTTGTCAAGACAAAACAACAAGTTTTATAATGTCTTTAATTTGTGTCATGGTGTATCGTGAATGAAGGCGTAGAGCAGTTTCCATTGCGACGAAACCTTCTTGGTGTGGTATGTTGGTATACAGACTGCGTAAATCAATAATAGTAAATCTCTCGGTAGTTGGGCATGTGTATTGTTAAAGTGGTTAAGATGGGCAAGGAATTCTGTAGAATCTTGCACAAGTTCGCCCCTGCAGTAATCAGCTTCTGTGGCTGTTAAGATGAAGTCTAACCAAAGAGCAGCTGGTCTACATTGACTATTTATATGGCTACAAATAGATCTACCAGGTGGAATAATATGGTTATCTAGTTGTTCTTGTGACAGCTTATGGATCTTCGGTAGAATGTAGAAGTATGCTTCCTCCGAATCGTCGATCGAATGTAGCTTCACTAATAACGTCATGGCGATAAAGAATGTTACAGTGTTCTTTCAATGATTTGATGACGGTTACAGTGACATCTGAATCTTCTCTTTCATAAAAAATCGTGTCATTCAGTTGTCGTCGGCATTCTTGATCGTAGTCGATTTTATTAAGCAGGACCAGAAATCCTACTTTGTCAGCTTTGGTGATAACTATGCTTTCGTTATCTTTGAGTTCATTAAGGCTGCGTTCAAAAATGGTGGGGCGGCTGGGGCTGGGGCTGGAGGAATCGTAATTGAAATCTGAGATCAAAAATTGTTAAGTCCCCCCAATTATCATATTGCCGTATATTTATTAGGAATGCACGCGGTATAAAAATAAATTGCGTAGTTCAGCACGCAGATGTTCAACACTACTTCTTATCAGCTGGTTGGAGAGCCATATACCAAGGGCAAGTTCTTAAATTGATTCATTTTTAATGCACAATGAACCCTTTGGGTTTATCAGTCTAAGCTGACTTGAGTTATCCAACTCCGGCCAGGTTAATGGCACCAGCTGAAAAACACGCAAAATGACAATCATGAGAGAGTATGAAAATGGTGTATTCCTGGCTACATTTTACCGAATTGTGAAAAACTGAGCACAGTGACCTACCGAAATTTTTTCTTTTTCAAAAGTACAAGACATATACAACTTAGATGCTACTTATAAGTGTTTTACAAAATTGACTATACTGGAAGGCCATCAAATTAATGTTTAATATCAGAAATTTCGGGTGTAATAATGGCAAATTGGTAAAAAGTAAATGGTTCCATCTAGCCACACATTTTCATTTAAATTCGAGTCTTTACTGTTAAAAGTTTTACTTTTGTGTTATTGTACGATGAGATGTGAAAATTTTTTATATGGTTTTATATATTGAGTTTATGTGATTTTAGCAAAACTGGACTTTTCCTCGTACATTTGTATAAATCAAGCATGGTTACCCATCTTTTTTCTCGAATATTTGATGTTGCTCATATGACAGAAATCAAAAATGCATCGTAACTGTTAGTCCCTAGTCTTCTATGTGTTGCTGTCTGGCCGAATCATGTGTACATGTATGTTTCACTGTCAAATTAAGTGTCCTATGACCGAAACTCTTCTTGAATTACATCAGAGTCAGAGCTATCACTGTCACTGCCAGTATGTAGTAGCGGGGCAGTAGCTGCATTTACTTTGAACACGATTGGAACTAATTTGGGAAAATGGATGAGAGTAATTATTAGGAAAATGTAACGAAATCGAAAATTTTACGGCTGAATTTTACAAAATGATAGAATAGTGTAAATTTGAAATATTGTTCTCATCGAACAAAACAACGAAAACACAACGATTATTGCATACCTCTTTCATCGGATTCATTTTCATGAAAAAAAAGTTCATTTTTGTTTAAATGTACTAAAGAAACAAGACAAAATGCTTAAAATTTCTCTAATTGACGACTTTTGAGTCAGGGCACTTTTGAAATGCCCCTGACTTTTTCGTGAATTTAAGGCTTCATAAACATTAAATTGAGTCAGGGCATTTAAAATAGTCGCTGAGGACGTTGGTTGACATTGTACAGGCGAAATGATACTTAGGGAAATGCGCGAAAGTACGCAAGTTGGGCACAACCGATCTGTTACTCAATCTTGATATTTGTACTTTAGATATATTTGCTGGTGACCAAAAGGTATGTGTATCAGACAATACTGTTACTAAAGTGGAAAGGAAAATGCAAAATGATGTTTTACCTGTGTCTGCATGGGTTTCAAATAATGTATGTCTATTAAGACCACTAAGACAAAATTTATGATTGCCGATTCACGTCCTAACGTCAATCATTTGCCCGACCTAAGTATTACTCTTAATACTCAGATTAATGTCATAATATATCCACTTTTTCTACCCTTCTTGGGATTGAAATCGATAATACCCTCCCTTGCTTTGCTCATATAGACATTTTGTGTAAGAAACTGTTAATGCGCATTGGAATTCTTAGGAAAATGAGACCCTTGACGCCATTAAATTATTGTGTTAGTGTATGATGCTACTTTTCTTCCTGCACTTGATTATTGTTGCACTGTATGGGCAACACCTCGAAGGCAAATCTACAAACGACTTTACAAACTCCAAAAGAGAGATGGTAGGGTTATATTGGGAGCAGATGTTGCAGTTTTGACAAACATTAAAATCCCCGGGGATTGTCTTGACGCAGACAACAAATTTAATCATAAATAGAGTGAAACAGTTTGAATACGTACTAGAAGTAGATAAACTAGAAATGACGGCTATGGTAAATTAATAGATATAAAACTGATATAAATAGATTCAGTAAAAAAAATCACAATCACTCAGCAAAAAGAGTATTAGACTCTGCAAAGTAAGAAACTATTTAAGGCCCGCTCAAAAGATTTTCTAAACCTGCCGGACTTTATGAAAACCGGCATATCATTCCAGTATTTCGCTATAGAATATGTAATGCTGTTTTTTGCTGTATAAGTTTACTTTTGGGTATAAAAAATTTCTATTCAATGTGAATGAGAAGAAGAGGCTTACCGATCAATTCAATGTGCATGGTGATGATTATTATACAAATCAAAATAAATTTACACGTCCGACATTTGCTTAATTTATTGATATTAAGAATACCAAGTCGATTAAATAAAGGTGCACTAAGTTCACAGAACTTCGAAATGTAAGTAAACGTACAATCTTCTGTTGAAGTTTTAGAAGTGGGGCAACCAAGTTTATGAAAGAATTGCCTCCAATTTCAATACAATAACTCATATAAGGTAGTAGTAAAGTGTTGGACATTAATATCATGACGGATTTTGGTAAAAGTGTCGGAAATGTGCAAAATATACCACCTTTTGGGCTGATTTTGTTAACAAACTAATTGATGTGGTGTTTCCATGAAAGAGAAGAACCGAGGGTGACACTGAGATACAGAGCATGAGGTGCCTGTTCAATCGGTATACAGTCAATAGACAAGTCACCTTCAGCGGAAATATGTTTATGTGGCGATTTAAAAACAAAGTAGATAGTTTTGTGAATATTTATGGTTAGTTTATTGGCTTTACACCAATCATAAACTTCATTAATTTCGTTGGTAAAAGAATTTAAGTTAAGGCATGTAGATTTAACTGAATAAAAAACACGTGTGTCATCAGCAAATAATCTAAACGGAACATAGTGGAAGATTTGTGGATATCTTTAATATAGATTAGAAAAAGAACTGGCCAAAATATAGAGCCTTTGAGGACACTACATAAAATACGATGTATATCTTAGGATGTTAATAAAATAATCGAATCAATTGGTCAAGCTGCCTTCTCTCCACATCATTAAAGTTCTAAAATGGACATAAAATATTTTCCACTCTGTAAACAATAACAATACCTGTTTAGGCTTCACATATCGTCATGTCACAGTCGTTGGGAATCAAGGTACAGAAAGCGAAATCGTATTATTGCTTTATTTTTGCCAAAGGTCAAAGATAATGTCAAGGACCACAAACCGATGAATTCTTTGTCATATCTGTGCCCATAGTTAAATACTGTTCTAATAAGCTACTGCTTCATTCCAAAGTTAATTAAACGTTGACTAAATTGACGTAGCCATGTCATTGTCACAACTTATTGTTTTAACTTAAGTACCCATTTAAATACCAGCATCATTGTCAATGTCAGTAAACGTCTCATGTCCAGACTTAATAAAAGGTAAAGTCGTTGATTGTTTCCTAGTCTCATTTTACTCGAAAACTGGTAGCTGCATTGTGTGGTAATGAACATACTGATAATGATACTTGAGTTAATTAAAGAAGCAGTGGTTAATATGTTTGAGTTAATGAAAGAGAGCTTCCGCGTTTGACCGTCTACAACTGTTTGTATTTTTGCCCACTTGGTAGAATGTTCGTCATAGAATTATAAATAAACTGTATGCGGACTTTGCTTGTAAGAAATAAGAATCACAACGTCCCAATTTTGAAATAAATACTTCATGTTTTTATAATAATTGTAACCATTGTCTTAAAAATAAAACAACAACAAAACTTGAAAGCTTATCATTAAATGTAAAATACAATACAGTAGGGGTAAAATGTCAAATTATGTAATAATCTATCTATACCGTCATCACAACACAGTGAGTTCGTTTGAAAATAAAATTTATACCTTAATAAGCATTCAAAAGTGGTAAAATGTCAAACTATGTAACAATCTATCTATACCATCAAAGCACGTTGAGTTCGTTTCAAAATACAATTAATACCTTAATAAGCATTCAAAAGTGGTAAAATGTCAAATTATGTAATAATCTATCTATACCATCATCAAAGCACATTGAGTTCGTTTGAAAATACAATTTATACCTTAATAAGCATTCAAAATCTGACATTCAAAATCTGGAAAATTGTGAAATTGTAAAGTGTTAATTTTACCTATTAAACCCTCAAAAAGATCAACAAATATTAAAATAAACACTATTTTCTCACGGAGGAGTACCATAGTCAATGAAATATTCGTGCTCTTCATTAAAGTATCCGTATTATCATTCTTTGAATCCTCTGCCTTATCATCCTTGACATTGGCCCTAAAAATGCTGAAACATCTTTCATGAATGTTGTATCCTAGTATCTCCAATATACAGCAAATTTCGCCATCTTTGACCAAGCACAGCCACATATATATTTATGAGAAATCACGTAAAATTCGTTCAATATGCAAATCAAATTTTGATTAAGTCTATTTAGATTAAGTCTATTTAGATTTACTCCATGTAAGAAAAGTTCATTAATTTTGAAATAAGTATATACTTGTATATATTTATAACAGCTTTCATGAATGTTGTGTCATGACATATTCAATATATACAGCAAGTTTCGTCAACTATGTTAAAGTCAATTTACATAAATATCCCTAAATAGGAAACTTCGTTAATTATGCAAATTAGTAATAACCTGAAGTGGTGCTTCAAGACTTCGACAATATTTTAACTCAGTATATTCGATGTACAAAGCACGTATTGTGAATTTGATCAAGTCTATTTACATACAAGTCGAATAAGAAAAGTTCATTGAATATGCAAATTAGACATTACTTTATCTAAAAGTGCCATAACAACTTTCATAAATGTTGTATCATAGTATCCCTTATATACACGTCAAGTCCACATGGTAACAGGACATTTACCCCCGAGACATTTAGTCCCCGGACATTTGCCACCTACCATTCCCCCACCCCCACCCCATGCTATTTACCACCGGACACTTACCACTCGGACACTTTCCACTAAAATACATTTACCACCCGGACAATTACCCAATCTCTTATAAAAATTAATTTTAAAGGATATCAGATTCATTATCTTTATTTTCAAACAGTTTCAACTTTGATTTGACATGGTATAGACCCTGTTTATGATTCAAACAGCCTTATGGAGTGTATTTTATATGTTGGTGATGAAGGAATTAGTAAATATTTTATGAAACATCTAACACACATTCTACCAGTAAAAAATGAAAATGAAAATTATGTGTGTAATATGACATTAAACTGGTCCAATAATCATTTTCATTCAAGGTGATACATTACCAGGTCCATGGGACATTTGACATTTACAAATTTAAGTAGGACCATCCTGAACCACTGATAGTTAGTGGTGGTACCAGGTGTCCGGAATGGTGTAAGCGTACCCTGCTAGCATGCTACACCCGCAACCCGTTTTTGACTATAAAAGACAAGAACGGAAAAAGAGACAAATATTGTTAGTTGCCCAGTGTTTGGGTCAAGGTTAGATTTAGGGTAAGCCAATAAAATTATTCGTATAGAGACATTACTTCAGTCCGTTAATAACATACAGTTGTTATTTTAATGTCATTTATAGTATTCATTTAGTATATAATGCGTTGTTAGACATACAGTGCCAAGTTCAAGATTAACATTTCAACTGACAGTAGGGTAAAATTTAGAATGTATAATACACACTTGCGAGGGTAAATCATGTGGCACCCAGCGGGAGACAGTACTAGAACAGATGCATACGCAGTATTCGCGATTGTTCGGGAACATTCCTTTTTTATCATTTCCCATTGGACATCATTTTCGACAAAACAAAATTGTCGTTATAAATAGTGTTGGGGGTAAATATCCCGGTGGTAAATGTCTTAAGTGGTGAATGTCTTGGTTGTTAATGATTGGTGGTAATTAGCCAGGGGTAAGTGTCTGGTGATGCGATGATTGTCCAAGGGGTATTTGTCTGGGTGGTAACTGTCCTAGAACCGTCCACATATGTATACGTATTAGGAAAATTCGTTACATATGCATATTAGCAATTAGGTGATATAAAAATTATAAACTGACTTCGCGTATAATATATCATGGTACCAGGTCAATCTAGATATACATGCAAATCCATAGGTAGGAAATTTCGTTAAATATGCAATTCAGTAATTGGCTGAATTAAAAATGCTTAATGACTTTCAATAATGTTTCAACCTAGTATCTTAATGTCCATCACACGTTTCGTCAATTTTCATCTATTTAATCCAGATGTATCCCTAATAAGGAAAATTTATGAAATATGCAAATTAGATGGTGTAAAAATGCCAAATGACTTCTAATTCTAATAAAGGTTTAGTTTGGTATTTTCAATGGACAAAGCCATATTGGCTAGAGGTGTTCAAGAATAGTTGTTTGCCTTCGTATTTTAGGCAGCTATAATCGAAAAGGAAAGGCAAGCACAGTTGGGCATTGAAGGCCGTTCTTCACTTTGAATTTTGAACTTCCAATTTTTTACTCCACAAGTTCTGTCTTCGCAGGACTTTCAGAAACATCATTTGGTTAAAATACGTTTCCCTCTTTGTGTATTATTTTCCAGCGATAGCGTAAATGAGAGAACATGATATAAAATGGTCTTGGTTATCTTTGTAGTCAGTGTCCAACGCGTACTTCACGGCCTCTTCCATGTATTCTTCTCTGCAATCTTCTGGAAATCTTTCCAGCTGACCCATTGAGTTTGGGTAAAATTCTACAATACAAAATAAGGTTGCGTATTTTGAATTTGGTGTAAAATAATTTACGATCGTTGGGAGTTTAAACTTTAGCATACATTTCTGGCTTATCCTCTGTAAAAACTGTTATATAGTCATCCGTATATATGATGCCCAATCTCGCTCAGATCAACATTAGGGCGACATTTTCTATTTTTCTGTTTCTCATCTCCCGACCGACCGTAAATTTCAGCTTCGACATAGAAATAAAGAACTGTTTTATTTGCGCCGCCTCTGAGGTGATCATCCTAGCAACAGCACCACCATCATCAAATTGTGAGATTGCAGCGACTCAGACTGAAAGGACAGAGAGTACAGAACACTGAACTGAAAGACAAGAAATTTTAGTGACAGTGAATGGACAGAACATTAACCTGAAACAAATCCATTTTTGTACTTAAAATTGTAGAGACTAAATGGACAGAACATTGAGCTGAAACAAATACAGGTTTTTTTTGTGTTTTTTGGTACTTGATTTTTTTTATTTCGACCGCCTGCCCTGCCCGAGTATTCCTCTGGAGATGAGAAACAAAAAAATAAAAGGGTCAACCTTATTCGACAGGTCGTATTTAAGTGCATTTACAAACAAGTGCCTGACAGGTGAGAGTCATTTGTTTCTTCTGATCTCCACATTTATGTCAAAGTTATAAATCATACTAAAGGTAGAGCAGATATATTATGGCATTCAAAGAGGTGCAATAACCTGTATCATTTAAGGTAAGCAGATTAACAGGCCCAGAAAGAAATGGATAAATGACAATGACAACAGGGTGATGGTAGCGCGTCCAGCCTGATTGCGGTTCCCTGCTTGAGTGCAACAACATCAATATTCATTGACAGAAATTTGCCGCAAGCCAAGAGAAAGTTGTTTCCACATCCGGTTTAGATTACGTACGATTAAATTGTTACTTTCACATAAGAAAAATCACGGGCTTAATCTGCTACACTTTGTTATGAATAGATAATAAAAACAAATAAACAACTTATCCAAGTTTTCCCTTCAGTCATTGCTGTATTCATCATCTTCTTGGTAGCCGAGACGAAAATGTATAACTTATAAATCTTGCAAGTGCATGTTTTGGTCCACTAATATTACACTCTAATGGAATTTACGGTGACAAAATTGAGCCACGGTGTACACGATATTTTTTCTCTCAAAGCACTCGACAAAGTGCGTTAACGTCGAGGTGCTCATCGTATGTATGTATGTATGTATGTATGTATGTATGTATGTATGTATGTATGTATGTATGTATTTACTAGTATGTATATGTATGTATGTACTAGTATGTATGTATGTATGTATGTATGTATGTATGTATGTATGTATGATGTATGTATGTATGTATGTATGTATGTATGTATGTATGTATGTAGGCAGGCGGGAATGCACATTGGTTGGAAGGTAGGAAGGAAGGAAGGTAGGTAGGTAGGTAGGTAGGTACATGTAGGTAGGTAGGTAGGGTAGGTAGGTAGGTAGGTAGGTAGGTAGGTAGGTAGGTAGGTAGGTGGGGAGGAAGGAAGGAAGGTAGGTAGGTAGGTGGGAAGAAAGGTAGGTAGGTAGGTATGACTGTACGTGTCCCTGTGTGAGTCTGTGTCAATTTTTTCTTTCACCCCTAACTCACAAAGGTCATTAGCATAAACAATGAAATTTTATACCTCGTACGTTCAAGTAGGTTCTAGCTAGATCCGACTTGTTTCTGATGGATGAGAATAATAGACTGATTATCAACTCATTTGTATATTTGATGAATGTATGAAATCATATCATCTTTCTGGCTCGCGCTCAGCGTGCAGTCCACGTCCGATAGTACGATACACTGCAGTGTGCAGTACTATGTTGATGACATGATGGCTCGCTCCGTTGATAAAAATATTAAACAGAACTCAGTACGCTTGCAAACTCTACTTCTAAATGATGCTAGGTTGGTACATGGCATATTGTGTACTTCGAACCAGCCAGCAACGGGCAAACAACGCATCTGTCATCAACCTTGACCGGTAGAGTCTGCGAAAATGACTCCAGAGCGATTCAAAGTCTCTGCCGAAGGTCAGCTACATGTACGACCAACATGACGACTATGGACTTTCCGTTGATCTAATATCTCAGCTACCCAGTTCAGATGCACATGCTGTAATCGGTGACAATTTTCACCATTGGGTTTTCTCCTTGTCTGTGGTCTCGACCAGTTCCATACAAAGACCTTCCGGTACGTTTGTCAACTGTACCATTCAAGCACCCGATAAATGTTGAGTTTTCCCGTTCGTCAAAATACAATAGCGCTTCTCAAAAAGTCATCGAAAATTGAATTCATGAATTTAAACATTTGAATATAATTGTTGAACTCTGTTGATATTGTTTGCAATGGAATGTTGTACTAGTTCCGGCATACATGTATACTGATCATATCGGTCAGCTGTTACCCGGCAGTTCGCTTCAGCAGGCATTGATGTCGATGCATGAAAAATCCGTTTTCTTTATACCAGGTATTTCACGTGTTTCAAATGCAATGATATTGAAAGTTGATGTTTCAAGTTCGATATAGATGTAAGGGAAGCAATTTCTGTTCATTTCCTTCGACAATACATCGTTTTGTTTTTTGTTTTTATTTCAAAATCGAACCATGAGTGTACTACTCATTTTATTGTGTCTTGAACGTCCGTGTAAATGTATACAGTGTACAGATTCAGGGCCGATCATGCCAGACGATGCTCACAGGCTTCAAACTCAGTTTAAACTGCTTTTTTTATTCGTTTTGTATAGTAAAGACTCACTGGCATTGCCAAAACTATAAAACAATAGCGATAATGTACCCCACCCGGTCAATAATGTACCCAAGCAAACTTTGCACTCCATGATATACTCACCTGCGACTCGTACAAAATGTCGTGCAAAGTTTGCTTTCGGCCATTATGGACCGGGAGGGGGTATCGCTTAAATATTGGTTGGAGTGGCTCATATATCCGTCATTCATTTGCAAATTTAGTTAACCTTTGAATTGAGAAACTTATATGAAGGGTGTTATTCAGATGGAGTTTTTACACTTAGATTACTGAAGCCATATTTTTATTCCGTCTACAGGTATGTAATAGAGACACACAGGTGTGCAAACATTTGCAGCAGGAGATCATTGCCCCTACTTTGACCCCTTCCCCTCCCGTGACGTAATTCAAGTGGCCACCCACTCTCAGGCGTGATATCAATGTATTCAAACAATATATAATATTATTACACCTCACTCATTCAGCGTGCACTGCCATTGGTTAAACACGACTCACGTGACATGTAAAAGAACGTGATGATGCCCTCTGCGAATGTGATGATGCCCTCTGCGAACTTGATGATGCCCTCTGCATTTGATATTACATGGATGACGTCATTTTACTTACTGCGCATCCTCTCTGCGCAAAACAAATTGTCGTTCGCTTGTTGTACTTTGCAGTTGGCAACTTATGGCTGCGAAACGTCATGCAGAGCTGTCACCGGCACAGTTAGACGATATTTTGATGCAGGTAAACAGCAAACGAACAAAAATGGCAACAAGGAATGCAATTTCTGTGTTCAGCGACTATGCTAGCAACAAATTTGGATACGCCACCGAGGAGATCGGCAAACTTTAGCAGCAACCCTAGACTCGGCACTGACATTTTACGCTGAGGTCCGGACTCAGAAGGCGAACTGTACTCGAAGAAGTCTTTGTGTTTTTGTTTCTTTGCATGTTTGCTTGTTCGGTGTAATAAAAATAATAACACATGAGAGCTTGGGCAATATCACGATTTTTTGCGTTAAATGGCAAATATGCAGTCTGTTAAAATGTTACCTTTTGCTTCATCGTACTTCAAGGGTATTTTGATTGCGGTCTGCTTACAATCGATATCTTTAAAACCAATACCAGCCAGCATTTGCTTGTAGTCATCATCAGTCCCTTCGAAAGTGTAGTAGGCGTGCTCATATCCCTGCAAAATAAAAACATCATTTACGGCTCTATGTGCATTTTAAGTCCTATTAGCTGTATCGCTTTTGCAATTTACTTAAAGAATAATACGACAAAGTTTTCGGAGAGATGTTTTGGATTTCCGATATTATGTGTATAACCCTATTATTATACACCTCCCTCCATTAATCGTCCGTATAAACTAATTCTATGGTAAATTTTGAGGGCTGCGGCACGCGCAATATGAGTGGAACTCGCGCGATTACTGCTCCGTAGTACATGTAGTACAAGTCCCTTGCGTTGGCACGAAGTCAAATAATTTTCAGTGCAGTACAAGCAAACTTCGCGGAATGTTTTCAATGTAATTAGTTTTTTAAATAAAAAGTTTGTTTACATCCGATAATCGCTAGGTCAAAGGTCAAACAGGCGCGTCGCGCGTCTCCCGTATTCGGGACTCCGCGTACTATACAAAATACGGAAAGTTATTAGACGGTCAAACTCCCATAGGTTACGGCAGTAGGTGTATAATAATTCGCCATATTTTGTTTGAAAATGTCACTATATCAAATCTTGTTGACAGATTTGCTCGATTTCATCATAGACAAGTGCTCCATTCCGTCTGATTTAATTTTGGCACTAAAGCGCATGTTTTCGATGGGCTTTCGAGAGGGCTCATAGACCAAGAGTTGTATAGAATTACAGTCAAAGCAACTTTCATGTTTTTGACATTCGCATCCGAATTATACAACCTAACGACACTGACAGTTAGAATATTGCATCATCTGCAACAGATATGGTTAACCATACAATAATAAACACCTATTCCCCGAGGCCGTAGGCCGAGGGGTATGGCGTTGTGTTTCTGGTAACACACGGCCACGAGGGGTAATAGGCGAGCGTTATAGCCCGAATAAAGACCAGGCTATAGGTGTTTCATAACACACCACATGCTCATGTTGTAAATGTAATATAGTTTTAATGTATATTTGCACCGCAACTATCCATTGTGACAAGTTTACTGGGCGATGTTTCCGCAGCGGTTCAGTTGTACCACTTTCTTTCAAAAATATTCTAAGCATACCTAGCGACATCCTTAGCTGCACCTTATCTTTTCCGTCGATGACCTGTTCAAGTTCCTACTCTGTTGGAATATTGGAAATGTTGGAATATCTGTTTTACAGAATGTGTCGTCACCTATCCCGGACGCACTTCACGTTCTAGTCACCCGCCATTGTTACAAAGCTGCAGACGACACTACGGTCACGTGACCGGGCACTTTTCCAAATTTGGTCAGAACCATTTCCCTAGGGAAATAGCTTTTCAAAAAACACCCTCTGACGTCACTTTTGTCGACCGGCGGGGACTAGACGTATCTATTTTCTCGTCACGTGACGTATTCTGTCCAATCGCGACACCGAATGAGCATGTGGCGTGTTATAACATGAAATAAAAATTCCACGAAAGGGCAGTAAATGGATAATGCATGAACTTTCATTACACTCAAAGACAAGAATTTAATTAATTTGATGAAAATTAACATCGTTTCAAATTCTCGAGGACCTTATATGCTGAAAAACAAGAAATCAGAAAAGTGATCAGTATGGGTGTAGGATTTCGTTCTATATATATGGGTAATAATAAGCAATTTCGCATCAACTACATGCAAGGTTAAACAATGGAAACTATATGAATAGGTATGATACTCATCCTTTAGATAGTTGAAACTCCAGCAACCTATTTTGGAATCAATTTATCTTCTTTAGGGGCATTTCAATTTATAATTTTAAACTTAGATTTTCGCCCTCCCAAACCTTCAGGGTTTTCGGTCAAAGCTGAGTTTTGTTCGTCGTCCCCCCCCCCCCCCCCGTTTTCTAAAGTATCCATCCTACATAAGGGGCCATCAATCATTGTCGTGAAAGCTACAGAAACGATATTGATCAGATTCTTTTACATCAAAATCCTTGTCTCTGATCTGATAGTCAAACAGGCAAAAATATGATACCAGACAGGTAGTGCAGGACTATGTACAAGTCTGATGAACTAATGAATAATGTCTCGTGTAATTACAAAACGTTACAAAGTGAAAAAAGAGGACGACCGTTTATGTTATACTTTAGCGACATCAATCAAAAATACAATTGGTATCATACACACAATCACCATATGATATATACGACCAAAATAAGGCTTCGATAAAGTGACCATACACATCCTTAACTATGTAGGGTAACTTCGCAAAACTCAGAATGAACCAGGGGGCTTTCTTCCGCACGAACTTTACATCGACACATACGTCTATTTCTTCTTTATTATTATTACCTCAGAATAAATTTGATAATGTCAGTTCTTTTTCAACCCAATGCACTGTTCATCTCCTACCGCAGCCCTGCAATATTGTTACATTAACAACATCCGCAGAAATATCGAGTATTGAGACAGTCCAAGGAAACAGTTTGCAGTTGGTCAACGGTCGTCACATCGAATGATGTTATCAAATTTGCGCTTATGGCAAACTTTGAAAACCGGAGAAATCACCTAGAAAATCAACTCCAGCCGAATTTTCAAATGTTGACGCTACATTCAACGGTTTAATTTAGCAATTATCCTGCGCAGACCCATTAAAATATTCATTCAACGCCTCATGGTGCAAAATCTCATGGGAATGATCAGCGCCATCACCGTCAGAGCGAACACAACTATAATTAATATTCGTGGCAATTTTACGAGATTTAAAAATTAAAATCGCCAAAGTACAATGAGTAATTCCGGGGAACTTATTTATAATTCATTTTCACAGGCGTGAATTAATTGCACAATATAATTTGATATCAAATGTGATGCATTAGTTCATGTATGTAGGAATAAGTATTAATGACGCATGGTAAGAGTCCTATATACATCAACATAAAAGACTTTACATGCATTCTTTATTACAAATTATCAGTAATTATTTACGCTACGTCGTCAAGTAAATAAAAATAATGTTCTCAGCATAGTCCCTCTATCACGCTGAGACCTATAGTACTGACAGAATCACGACTACTTATGATTGTGAGTAATATCATGATAAAACAAAAATCATATTTCTTGCAATTGCTTTTGGCAATCTCCTTGTGACAAAAATTACTTGGAGGAAACCTGACCCCCTCCACCCTTGTATGCTTGTCATAGGCGATAAGGATTATTTTGTCAAGCAGATCTAAAGAAAAATAAGCCCCAGCGTCCTATTCTTTAGGCACCTATCTTTGCATTTCACTTCCTCTTAATGCAATTTACATACCCCTTTCGATAGGTTATAATCCCTTCACAAAATGGTTCTGCGGACTTTTTCATTAAATGCATTAAATATATGTAGGAATTTCACTTCCCATCACTTTTATTGATAATATGCTGAAAGCTTCCCTATAAATTGTTGTAAATTTGCAAATTTAGCTAGATCATTGATTTTGAATGTTACTTTAATACTCTTTGCAAAGTTTGGCAAACGTCCGGCTGCATGGTTCCAGGTGTGATACAATTACATAATGCAATTTTAAAATCGGTCGATCTCTTTTTAGCTGTCTATCCAGGCTGTGTGATATTTAGTCCAACGATATTTTGACTGTAAGGTAGAATGCTCCTCGGAACACGGGCTCTCGAGATTTTACATTTTGTTTCTATACTACCACTTGCATGGGCTAGTTTGGAAGCTCTTTGAGAAGACAAAATATTCATCTTCTTATATTTGTTAAAATAGGACATTTTCTTATTTTAAGAGAGTTAGGACATGATGGCGGCCCCTTTGAATTTCAAATATTGGGATGTTTGGGGCAAAGAAAACATGTAGTTACACACAAGGCGTTACCTTCATAAATGTTTCCCACTTTGGACTTGTGTAGCAGTTGAGAAGTTGAGTGGTGTTGATTATGTGCGGGTTTTGATGTGCCATATTCATGAAACACTGACCACCTGGCTTCAAACTCTGGTATATACCTTCCAAGGCAGTCTTGAAATCCTTCATCCAGTGCAAGGTACAGTGTGCGACGACTTTGTCGAACGAATTTCTGTACTCTTCATATGTTGACAGCTTTGTAGCATCGCCGACTTTGTAGGTTATGTTCTCAGCTTTGGAGATTTCCTTGGCTTCTTCGATCATCTCAGGGGAGTTGTCAACGGCTGATTCGTGACAAAATCCAAATATACAGAGAATTTTCCAAAATATGCAACAATGTTCTATTTATCAGAGTGAATATCACCAAAACTCCATTCATCAGATATTTTAAAAAAGGGTTCCCAATCATTCACAATCTACTATCTAAAATTGTTTATCAGACGTCCACTGTAAATCAAGTGTGGCTCCCACTGTTCTATTCGAACCATTCTGTTGCCTCACGCATGGTTTCGTTTTCTCTTTTGTTTAGGGTAAGGAAGAGTATGGCAGATTGCAGCTTGTTCTTTGTATCAATTGCATGATCTTAATAGCATTTTAATTATAAACCATACTGAAACTCCAATTATTGTATTCAACCTTACGATCACACCTGTACAATAATTTATGTTTATTTTCTTGGTGACAAGCGAAAGGGACAGAAGCTGCAGAAAAAATATTTTTGACCAAAAATAACAAACAATAGTCTAAAAAATAGAAATTGTATATACATCTCGTAAAAAAGTGTTCTGACTGAATTTTCCTTTCTTTAACCTCATTCCAATATTTTCGACGCCAACATTTTTAGTTTCATAAATTCACACCCCAACTTTAGGATGCACCTGCAGCTCAAATACTGAGTAATTAGTTCGTAAGTTTTCGATGTGGACGGTTATAGAAATTAAAAATGTACGACCGTACGAACATACCCACACACATACATACCCCACATACATATATGCATACCCCACATACATACATACATACATACATACATACATACATACATACATACATACATACATACATACATACATACAGACAGACAGACAGACAGACAGACAGACAGACAGACAGACAGACAGACAGACAGACAGACAGACACACAGAGAGACAAAAACACACCTAAGATCATCCGAAAAATACAGAAAAACAGAATAACTTGGTTAGCTGATATTTTAAATCAAAAAAGATCACTCGTCTGCTTTAAATATTTGGCATAAAAGTAAACGTGTAATTTATATGTCAAGAAAATTGTTTACTGTAAAGTACAAACGTAGGCAGATGAGCGTTAAAATTTGCTAGTCTCATTCCTAGTTGCTGAAGCATAACGACCAATGTTTACGTCGAGAAAGCAAATCCATTGAAAAGGGCCATTTGTTTGTTTACTTTGTTAACTTTCTTATTGCCAATTCCCTTTGGGAAAATCCTAAACTGTTAATGTTTATCTTGCATATCTTGACGTTTACCGTAACATATCCAAGCTGATATTTTTTCTGTGAACATTACAACGTGGTATAATCTGGGCATGTGTAGAAGATAATGCGATCGTACGGTGTGACATGTATCTGTATTTGTTATCTACAGCAAATCCGTGCAGTCCTTTGGATCCTTGCACGGGGTCTCAAACTATTCCAATCCCATGCATAGGTATGTACTCAGAAAGTCTACTACTCAAGTGTTTGAATATTCATTTCCGTGAGATCTTAAAAAAACTGATAAAAAAATATCGTAGGACATGAAGTTTGAGAAAAATATACATTTTGTGGTATAACTCAAAAATAGATACAATAGGACAGTCTTTAGCCGTTTCTTTTAAGATGTCATTTGTCATCAGTAAATAATTACATGCCCCATACTATGGGTCATAATGTCCCACTCTATTTCAGGTTCGTCTATTGTGATATGACAAATATCGATTATTGTTTTTACACTAATACATAACATATTATGAGGTTATTACGAAAATACCGCAAAGGATGCACGAGGACATTGACGCAGCGGAGGGCGATGCGCGGCGCCAATGTCCTCGTGCATCCTTTGCAGTATTTTCGTAATAACCTTATTATTATACATCTTACATTCCTGACTGGGGCATCAAATTGTCAGAGTAGTGACCGTTTTCGTGCAATGTCAACAATTTTTCTTCCGATTTTATCGCGCCAGTGTGGAACGCTATCTCGGACGCGCTTCTGCAAGTTTTGGAGTGTGTGCACTACACACGTACGTACGTACAGAGCGCGCGCGAGACTTGTTCTGGCACTCGTCCAAAGGGTCCCTTGAAACCGTTCTAAAATGAACGCGCAGATACAGCCGCAGGAAATGGGGCGCCTTGAAACCGTACGTGTTACGGAACGGGCGTTCCGTACGGCTTTTTTAGCGCACGCAAAATTCTATTGTTCTCGATGGTAGATGTATAATATTTATGAATATTCATAATTTATTAGAGGTTTAGGACTGACTCTTACCCTTTACTTTTCCAACACGCTTCGATAAAAGTAATGCTAAAGTGCCCGGCCCACAGCCAACGTCTAGCAAAACATCTTTCTGATTCAATGGCATTGCTTGGGAGATGTCTTCCACGTACCGCAGATTAAGTTTATACGACACGGGAGAATATGTCTTGACCCGACTGAAATTCATCGTGTTTATTGCGTACCACTGGTATCTTGTATCTCAATCGTTACTGAGGAATATAAGAAAGAAAGAAAGAAAGAAAATGAATGAGTGGTATATGATTTAATACACCTATAGCTATCATTAGCGGTCAACTCTTATTCATTACCATTCATTTATCTATTGATTACTTCCCGAGTCTGTATAAAAACGCTAGAACTACGCTCACAATGCACTTTGCTCTTATTAGCGGTCAACTTCTTTTCACCACTGTATATAATATATATATATATATATATATATATATATATATATATATATATATAATCCCATGATATTTTTCTCTTTTTGACGTCATCGAGTGTTTTGTGTTGTGGGTCCGCGAAAAATGCGAGTATACGATGACGTCAACCAAAGAAAAATACTATTTGGATTATATATTTATCACATGAACAGTCGTCTTGTTTTCTTTTGACGTAGATTGATCAAAATTATTGTGACATATTGCATGAATTTCGCCGCAATTTGTGTTTTACTTACGCGAATTACTTTCATTTAATGAGTAAAGCGGCCCGTCACCCAGGAGATACTTTGATTCATAAATCCCATCAAGCTGAAATTTTGATACATCGAATGGTATCTCCACCAACCAGTCGTACGGATTTGGTCACGTGAACGTGTCAATCATCGTCTGGCGCTGTACCAATGCCAAGGCAAGTCGGGTATCGACGGATGGTCATAGTATTCAGAGTTAATTAGAATATTTACAAATAGATTTGTGAAGTAAATGCAACGACACGATCGAAACAGCAATTCTTAATCTCAGAGATGCCGTGACTTTTGAAAATATTACACAAGCTTACGACCTTGGCGAGCGCGAAAGATTTCCGTTCGATGATACACAGAGTGTACCTCATTGCATGTTTGACCCAACGATGCCGTCACCGGTCTCTGCCAGTGTCACCTCTGCAATCCCGATCTCAGCCGTCCATGTTTTCGTCTTACGGACTTTGATGTTTGCAGTGACACATATCTTGCCCGTAGATACATCATAATTTTACTTGACGTAAACTCTGTTCTGTCGTGAGTGTAGTCTGAATCATTTTCGAAGTACATCGAATTCCACAGCGCTGCACCTAAGGGCTGAGTTAAGACTATACAGCTCGACAGCTTATGACTTCTCTACAACCTTACGCCGCGCTGCATGTTTGATTCCGAGCGACAATTTACGGAATTTTTCGTGTGATGAAGGAAATTTATCGTTGTTAGTCGAATGACTTTATGCTTGAGCCTCCTATGTCGCATTCCCGAAGATTATACGGTTCTCATTTATTTAGTTGAATTTACGTTTAGGTGTAGGTTTCGGGTTTATATATATATATATATATATATATATATATATATATATATATATATATATATATATATATATATATATATATATATATATATATATATATATTGATTCAACTGTATATATATATATATATATATATATATATGTGTGTGTGTGTGTGTGTGTGTGTGTGTGTATTAAAAAACTAAAAACTACTCATTACATATAATAATCAATGCCCGAAATGCATTATAACATTTTGATACTATTAGATACTAAAGTTATGCTATGCAACAATTTAGTGACAACGCGATAAGATGATAGCATACAATGCCTACATGACTTTAAGTGCCAGCATGACACCGTGATGTAAATTCCAACGCAAAAACTTTTCAACGATGAACTGGTTCTTTTTTGTTATTCTATGACGATACAAAGTACAATAAATTATCACAATTCAGTTTGATTTGTACACACGACATTTAAATTTTTATAACCTTTTCAGTACTGCCTGAAAGCAATAATATAAAACCTCTAGTTGATATAACCTCTAATTGATTAATTATATCAATTGAAAGTACGTTTAGATATTTCAGTATAAATTTCAAAGAAACCATTAAATAACCATACAAGTCACATCCTGCAGGTACTACAAATGCCATACTTTTTTCAGCAAGTTATGACAAACTGAAGGGGTCATTCTCTTTCTCTGGTAAAACTTAGCATGCAAATTTCTTTTGTCTTTCTTTCATAAAACAGGTGCAACTAGTCTCCCTACTTTCCATTACATTATTCTGTATGACTGAAGACACAATCAGTTGAAAATTTGACCTCTCTCAATCAAGCGTACTTTTCTACTTCATTTAAAATGAGAATGAGAAGAATGGTGTACGATTTCAGAATTTAAAAAACTAGTCTGTGAAATCGTCTACACATCAGAGACATGGTAGACTTCAGTGAGGAGTTTCAGTGTGTACAAATCATAAAGAATTATGAGAAATCTCTAGTACTCTGCGAAATGAAGTGCTGAGATGACGATGTAACTAGACGACTTAAAGCTTCTACTTACAATACGATCATTTTATCTGTGATTCAACGATAATTTATATCGAACAGCCTAGGGAGTACAGACTACCCTCAATATATCGGTATCAGATACGTAATTTTACCACATACATGACGGGGAGAGGTTTACGTACGAAATTGATCGCATGGCTTCTATTATTCCAAAATTTATACAGGGCCTGATGTTCGGACAACTCATATGATACACACTGTTAGTACAGGGTCTGAACAAAGATAATAGAGTATTAAAGTAGGGATTGCGCCCCTTCCACAATTCAAGCGGGATCTTGGATGTATGAAATGGAGTATTTTCGTTTTTGGATATTCACAGTCCGTGTTGGGTATCACTGCAATTGTGTAATTTATTGTTACCTATTCGATTTTTGACCTCGACTGGTCAGAGTCCATACGCTGTAAAGTTCATAGGACAATCTTATTATGATTGCTGGCCATTGTGCATTCCATACAAATAACTTTATCTTACATCGCACTTGCAAACCAATTAAAAATCAATACAGCTAAACTAGTTTCCAGAAAGCCTTCTGACAACAAATGTGTGCATATATGCAAACTTGATCTAGGTTCGGGTAGTTATGAAATTTGAAGGTTGTACGAGGCGCCTAATGTAAAACAATGGATTTACACAATCACGGTTATTAAAGTGGCACTCCCACTTGGTAGCATTTTTAAATCACATTTTTTAATGCCAACGGTCGATATTTGACGTGGCGACTGCGCGCGGATCACGAGATATCGATAAAAACATGTCCTCAAAAAAGTAAAAGTTTGAATTCCGGTGGCCCGACTAAATTCAACTTCCGAACGTCGAACGTTCGGCACTGGGGCCATTGTCAACTAAGCTATGGAGTACGAGTCTACGCTAACGCTGCTGTACGCCACAGTACCACTCGCGTCGGTGATCGGTCATGCTCCCCGGGGGAAAGCCGAGTCTTACTGACTCTGATAAAAAACGGAAAACAAAGTTTGATTCCACCAGAATTCGCATAGGTGACTAGCAGTTACGTGCGGTTGATACATAGCGGCCGCCGAGTGGTATGCATAGACGCATACCACGCGCGCGGCGTACTGTGTGGCAGACGACAAAATGTAGTCATCAGAGGTGGCTAATATTTGACAAGTAAAAACTGATGTTTATGTGGTATTGGTTAAAAATATAGTACAACTGATTTAGAACAATGAAAACGACAAAAACTAAGGAGAAGTTTTAAAAAACTTACCTGAGGTAATGGCATAATGCTGTATATAAAGTCTTTGCAGTGGGAAGTAAATTAATTGCGTCGTTCGAACTTATTGTAGACTCCCGAGAATATCGTCAATCACCACAACAACAAACCTTCGGGGGATTTCGGGTCATAATCAGAAACGATCGTAAAACGTCGGGATGTGAAAAATACGCTCGGGAAATGACATGTTTTTATCGATATCTCGCGATCCGCGCGCAGTCGCCACGTCAAATATCGACCGTTGGCATTAATAAAATGTGTTTTAAAAATGTTACCAAGTGGGAGTGCCTCTTTAAGAGATAACATAGGGATAACCGAGGAAGTCGAGGGGGTTGAAAGTTTTGCTCTGGCTATGGGAAGGGGGGACCTGAAAATATTTTGGCTCCCATTATTTTGGTGTTGTCCAATGGTTCTAATGTTAATAATAATTGAAAAAAATTTAGAACGGTTTTATCGCATTTATGACTTTAATCTCGACAAAATCTAAAAAATGTATGAATGCGATTACATTTTCGTAAAAAAGGACAAGTTGGCCTTGTAATGGGGAAGGAGCTGCAACTGTTTATAATATTTTCAATATTTCTACGCAATGTATCAAATACAGTTTCTTGGTGTCTTTCTACAGCATACTGAAAAACACAATATTCAGTTTGTCAACAAAGCCCGTTTGTCTAAATATTACTGATAGTTGAATTAGAGTTTTAGACTGAAAGTTATTTGTCAAAGATATAAATGCACGGTATATACAAGTAGGCTGTGTTGGCAAACTGGATGTAGGGAGTAGAACAAGAACGCAGTTGCATAAACTGAATAAAAATATTGTCAAAATACAAAGTTAATACAACTACTGCTAACGGGTCAGTGTCACTGCATACCGGCAGTGACAGTGATAGCTCTGACTCTGATGCAGTTTAAGAAGAGTTTGGGTTATAGGAAACTCAATTGACAGTGAAACATATATCTACTTGTACACAAGATCCAACCAGAGAGCAACACATAGAAGACTAGGAGACTTAACAGTTACCATGGATTTTTGAATTCTGCATATGAGAATAATCAAATATTAGAGAAACCAGATGTGAACTGAATGTGCTAACGTGGTTTACAACAGGTTTATTACATAGTAGTTGTATGCTTCACAGAACGATCAGATATCTGTCAGATCATTATTTAGAGCAGGTTTTATCAACTTTAGCACAGTACTTTCGAAGTTAAATCACTAATACAAAACTTCATTTAATATGCGAATGAGATGTTTAATAACTTGACACTGCTTAATGCTTCATTAGAAAATTAGATATTTAAGCTTATCAGACCACACCTGTACTTGAGTTGACTTGTCAGACTTGTTAAAGGGATACAGTCACCTGTAATCTAAAATATGCCCATATATGGTCAAAGGGGCGGTCATTGGTATTCAAAATGCCCATGTGAGGGCGCTGTTTTCAAAAGCGGCCACCTACTTAAAATCTGTGATTGGTTAGATTTTCCATGGTAACTGTGGCAAAATTGGAACAGATGACAGTATACCTTTAAATTTTACAAACAAAATGATACAACTTAGACCTACATTTATGCAGGTACAAATACAACTGTTTTTAGCATTTTGTTCATTGATACCTGCAAATATTGATCGTGACAGTTTTATAATTTAAAATATACATACAATACAACAATTAGATATTCCTTGGAGGAAACTATAAGTGACGAAATGACCGTGTCACCACGCGTCAGAGAGAGATACATATTGGAAAAATTTAATACACAGTCAACCTGATGTTTCTACATATAGAACAATGAAAAACAATATTTACTTAAATTACAAAGATTACAAATGCAGTGTAATTTGAAAAGCCAGAGAACCGAATTAAATCTTACACATGAGGAAGCTTCATGTATACATTAGGTGTGACTAGAATGACAGTCGTGCTGACTGGGAATAAGAACGTGATCCAATGTTAACCATTTTGCTGTACGGTGACATGTTTAAGTCTTTACTGTGTAAGATAATGTCACAATATACAGCTTTAATACTTGGCTGCATATTTTTACAGGCGTACAAAGGAGTCAATAAATATAAGAACGATCTTTTGTACCATTTTGAATACTGATATAAATTTGTCTGAAAACATATATAAGTTTCATCAAAGCCTGTAAAAATTGAATTTAACTTTTGTAACTGACGGCACTGAACGAAAATTACGCAAACAAAGTAGAAGGAAATCATTAAAAAAACATTATTTATAAAAAAAATACTGAAAACAAAGGGTTTCAATTGTATTTGGAAATGATTAGAATTCCACATTTAATGGGAAAATGATGCGGCGATGCATGTTTTTATTTTCGTTTTCTTAGCTCATAAGATCCTGCTGCAGACATGGAAAAATAAATCAGGAGTGTCTACAAATGCAACGATAATGATGACACGCGGCATGACGAGAATGATAACTGAACTCTTCAGAAATGTACATTATATGTGTTTGGTGAGCCTATGAACCACTTAGTGTAAATAATCGATGACACTCATCATATGTAAACAAAACACTTTATTGTTAATTATTTGCGAACAAATATTTATTGAAGACGTTCTGCCAGAGTACTTTTATTGTCTACATATAATATAAGGGGATTAAATTTTAACAAATAAAGTGTATGCATTATTTCATTTCTTTTATGTTAATTTGTATTTTACTTTTTTGTATCTGATTAAAAAGTATATGGGTTTTATGTGAAGAAACTTGTAATTTGATTGTTTTGTAATACGTTTTGATATAGCTTAAAAGTAATTAATTTAGAATATGAAACTTGGATAAATAATAATACACAAACTGTACCAAATGCCAACAAACATGGATTCCAATTCCCATGAAGAGTCGAATCTGTTTATTTTTAATATTTCATAAATCGTCTATGCATTGCCGCAACTGTAACAACTTGTTCTTTTTTTATAAAATTCAACTTGTTTCGAACGCCCATCATCAAAACTACGCCGCTACAGTTCACAGTATTGAAAAAAGTTGACTGGTCCTAGGTAATTCAGACCACGAAAAAACTCCACAGTCAAAATGCTAAAGGAAGCCCACAACGTCGGAAAAATTGTTGGGTCAGAGCTGGAAAAAATATCACCGAACGGTATTACTTAAGTATCTCTCAAGGCTAATTCTCTACGATTGAGGACGCAAATATCACACCTTGGTACATGAATCTTGCTTCACTTGCCGGAAATAGAGTTCGCATGAATGAAATTGGGGACGACATGATATGGTGGCTGAAACAGAAAGACCACTTCCGACGCACCGGCATCCCTCTTAAATCTGGTTCAACAATACAGAGCTGTGGTGTCGTGAAATGCCAAGTAGTCCCCGATCGCACCGAATATGCAAAATTAGTCACTGGACTGAAATCTGTGATTATTGCAAATCCTAGCCACCTATACACATTAGGAGTCAAATTATAGGGGAAACGAAAATGTTTTGTGTAATGGTCATAGCCTATACTTTCAGAACTGGATCGACTCAGATATCTTCCTTGTAAATGATATCCTAGGCAGATATCTTCCTTGTAAATGATATCCTAGGCAGAGATACAGGTTCTATCGATGCAGATTAATATTTTAGGGAAGTTGAAGGATATAAAAATTTAGATTTCTGAATGACTATCGCTAAAAAAAACATACTTTCCGACAGAAAGAGAACTCTTGTAGGAACAAGGGTTGCGTCTATTCCTTGTTCTTATTATTTCTGTAATATTAAACGACCAAAATTTATTACGGTACAGCAAGGCGGATGGGTCGCACTTTTTTCCTACAGACGTGCTAGCTTAGATTTTACGACTAGGCTCATTAAGCGGGCCTTTTAGTTGTTACACTGGTGTGCTCGTAAAGGCGACGGTGGACTGTACGGGAACCATCTACAAGAATATGGCATCATTCTCCCCTTCAAAACAAATATGTTGGGTGACATGCCATCCTCACTGTTTTAAATTCGGACTTGAAACAAACTCTCTCGGACTTTGGAATCTCAAATGTATAGGTTATTGTTTTCTCAGATGTTTTCTTGTAGCAAAGAATGTGATTTGTAGCTTGAATACATTTCAGAGAAAGATATTTCGACCTTGTTCAATCTGACTCGATGTTCTGTCTAGCGGCCGGCACTTTTGATTTGAGTTTCGGGGTGAGGGTGGGGGTGGAGGGTTTTAAAAATAATTGTTTATGGTCATTTCTAGGAAAAAATTCTATGCCCGGTGAGCAGGGAAACAAATTGCTTCAACGAAGCTGTAAAATAATTTGTTGCCATGATTCATTACGATTAATTGGTAGACAATGACTCCCATGTGTAGACAATTCATAAACTAGTTGTAAAAAATTCTGAAAACATACTTTCAAGCACATCATTCTTCTCTATTCCTATTTCAAATGATTTGGAAAATTATGCTCGATTAAGAGGGAAGATCGTATTTTTGTAAACGTTTCCACAGACTACGTCCACGGGAATACAAAATAATGTAATGGAAAAGCAGGAAGACTAGTTGCACTGTATTATGAAAAAAAGAAAATTGATACTTTTCCAATAGCAATGACAAAATAAAGTTACTTGCCGACTTTTCTCAGAGAATGGCACATACAGTTTGTTATAACTTACTTCCCAAAGGTACCTGCGAAATCACATTGTCATTAATGATATTTTAGCAGTTGTCTCTTGTACACAACATTTAAACAGCAAAAGTATTTATTGTAAAAGCTATTTATTCCCATGTACACAGAACACTACAAGTTTTAACAAGTATAGACTTGAACTAGTGCCATGTAAGTAGAATGAACCGCACATTGAATAATTGGTATCAAATGGGTCTACCCTAATGCTCACGGTCCTCTAATGAGGCCCTCGATGGAGTTTCGTAGGGACATCTGCTCAATCCCCATCCAATCCCCGAGAGAAAGACAAATTTTCTTGAACCTTTTCAAAACATTGGCAACTGTTAATGCCATGAGAGATTTTTCCTTTCTAACTGGTCAACTGAGTTTTCCATACAACTGCAACCAAAGCTGAATTATTTTAGACAGGGCATTTGCATCGATGGTGCCATTTTCACTGGGTTGTGACCTTAATGACTGATTTACCACCGTCGCAGTAAAATAAATTGATGAATGAGCAAGTGAAAATGAGGTCATGAAAAGTGATTCTCAGCGAAAAAAGCCATAAAAACGATAAAAATACTCCCTGTTACCACAGTTTACCTAAAAATAGTCATGATGCAAACTGCTTTATGAAGGCAATATTTGATCTCCCCTCGGAATAGATCCTGTGCTTGATTATCCGAGGGCGTCTCCTTGAGAACAGATCAATTATTTGCTCACCTATAGATATCTGTAGATTTCCTTATCGTTGTATTTGGTTGGCAATATGTGAGTCAATGTAATAAATGACTTCGCACCATCATTTGCATTTGCCGATTTCGACTATTATTTTATAATAACATAAAATGTTCAGATTTATTCTCACTTGATTTATTATGCAAACGTTATAGAAGTACTCAATTACTTGGGCAACACTATATAACTGATTATTTACTACCAGTGAGCAATGTAGAAGGGGCACATTTTGTCCCACGGACGTGCTGGCTTAGATTTCTTTGTTTCACTGGTGTGCAGAGGTGAAATGCGCCCCTTCCCCTACCTTATACTGGTAAGAAAACCCTCCTGTCGCATGAAAATAAATTAAAACACGGCCCAACCGTTATTTAGATTACTCACCTTTTGAATGCTCAGTTTATTTTGTAGAGTCTGACGTTATTGTTGTCGATTTCAGATGGCTTCTTTACCTATTGAAAGGGTATGGCTTCTTTACCTATTGAAAGGGTATGGCAGACTGTGAGGGGGCTATCTGTAAAATGACGTCATTTCCTCATTCAAAACAAAAATGACGCGTGGCATGCCATCCTGGATAATCATTGTTCAAAATACGAACTTGAAGCAGACTCTCCATGATTTAGGGATCGCAAATTACAGTTTATTGTTTTCTGAGATGTTTACTTCGGCCGAACAAAAAAAAATATGCTGTTCCGATAATTCCACCTAACCTATTTTTTACTTGCCGACCCTAAACTTTTTAGAGCTAAGTATAGACACAGAATAAAAAAAAAACGAAACAAAAAAAAAACCGTAAAACCACGCGTTTGTTACTTACTTGGATTTGATTTTTGCTAGAACGAGGATGTCTGTTATGTTGTTTTTCTTTATATGTATGATACATTTTTCTGGAAATTTGGCCAGTGTTTGACCGCCCTCAACCCCTTAAAAATGCATATTTAAAAATAAAAATATTTTGGGAAAAAAAATTCCTGCCGACCTACTTACCCTATTTTTAAAAACCATGTTATCGGAACAGCACAATTTTTTTTTGGCCTTTGTATAAAGCGATGAAATTTATTTACAGCTTGTATCTACACAATTTCGAAAAGTAAATCTGGATCCACATAGATTGTTACTTTCTTATACCTACAGCGTTTTATTTCATAACTTTTTGTAAAAGCACTGCCTATGAAGCGACAACATTTTCATCACTGTCTCACATATTTACCAAATTTTTATCAGTCAGTCTACAGCCTTGGTCTGAATATTTTGGGAGTGAAATGACAGAGTAGCGCGCTTAACTCCAAATTTTTAAAATAAAACGAGCGAAGCCAGTGATACTGAAGTGCTGTTTTTAGCTCCCATATATGCATATGTATATATGCAAATTGGAGATAGTCTTATAAGGTGGCAAAATGGCGTGTGTGTATGTATGTATGTATGTCTGCTAGTCTGTCAAGATCAAAAACTCCTAAACCACAATGGCTACAGTCTTAGTATTGGTATACAGGTGCACCTAGGATTGGAGATGTGAATCTGTTCAAATAAACATGTCAGTGTCAAAAATTTGCAAATGAGGAGGAAAAAAGAAAAATCCTGCAAATGGCTAAAACTCAGTAAGCATTGGTCAGATTTGGTTGAAACTTAGTATGCAGATTTTTTTAGGTATTCTGAATTATGTTTGCAGAAATTGGGGTGAAATTTGCATGTTTGTATTTTTGGGGTATTTTTCCGTTTTTAGTCAAAAATCTTTTTCTCTGAAATTAATCGTCTGATCGCTCTGAAATTTAATATTCATGTTCCCCTCGATGACCTCAGTCACGTTTTTACAAATTGCATTGATATTAATTACTTTGGGGCAATTTTCCCAGTTTTTGGTCAAAAACCTTTTTATCCAAAAACTACTGATCTGATAGCTTTGATATTTGGTATACAGGTATTAAAGATTTATCTCGATATAATGTATTGGAGTTAGGTTGAAACTGGCAATATTTATATTTTGGGGCATTTTTGCCTTTTTTGGTCAAACAATTTTTCTTCTAAAACTACTGATATCGTAGCTTTGATATTTAGTGTACAGGTTCTTAGGGTTTATGTCAATAAGATATATTGAAATTAGGATGAAATCTGCAATTTTGTATTTTGGGGGCAATTTTTCTCATTTTGGGCCAAGAAATTTGTTTCTCAAAATTTACTAGTCTTATTGCTTTGCTATTTAGTAAACAGGTTCTTAGGGTTCATGATATATCGAAATAAGGTTGAAATCTGAAATTTTGATTTTTTAGGCAACTTTCTGAAACTGTTAATTTTACAGTGATATCTTTCAATGAATTTTTAAGGGTTTTTTTCGTAATTTTATACTTACTAGAACTAAAAGTATATAATATGGTGACTTAGTTAGCATTTGATATGGTAAACTGTATTTGGTGTTGAATTGCGGTAAAAATGTCAGTAAAAAACATAGCTTAGGTGATTTTAGCAGGTTTGGTTTCCAACAAGTATATTCAAAAAAATTTTCAATGTTTAAGAGTATCAAGGTTGTAAATAGTTAACACACTTCCTGCCATCTGGTCCTTGTATATCTCTTGCAAAGATGGTCAATAAAAAGGGGTGGACCATTTGATATCCTGGAGGTTTCTTTGCAGATTTAAAAAAAATTCCATACAAATGTCAATAAAAAAATCAGCCAGAAAAAAGAAAAAGTGGGAGAGTGGAAAAAAGGATGTACAATGGATCAGATAAAGAAGATAATGTACCTCGTCACTCTTCTAGACACCCCCTTTACCAAATGGTCCGCCCCTGATGTATTTTTGCGCGCAATTAACCATGCAGTGTATTTTAGTTTAAGGTGTCAAGTTAGGTAGGGATTTGAAGGAACAGTCAAGTTCGCCAAAGTTAAATTTCTTAACTTTATCTCTTGTGTCATCATCCTTGTGTAATTGGTTAAGTTTGAAAGTTTTTCCCAGATGTGGATGCACCAGTTATTCTAGAAAAAAACAATGTTTACTTTTCCCTGCAGGGTTTCTGAGTTAATGACTGTATTTTGAAATCTCTCTGTGTATATGGTGTATGGGCAAAATGTAAACATTGGTTGCATGGTTTGTATTTCAGTCTACATGTTTGTCAAATATTGTAAATGAAAAATCAAGAACAGTTTGCTGTATGTTTGTAAAAGATAACATATTTGTCAATACATTAACTGCCTTTCAGATTGATTGTCTTAAAAATTATCACAAAAGTAGAAAAGGAAAAGAAATTCATCAAATTGCTGTAACATATTCACCCTGTAGGCCTATATTTAACTATTTTATCATTACATTCAGCTTTATGTTATATCTTTATTACTCTCCATGGGCCAAGGCACACTTGAGCGCCAATGTCATCACTCTGTGCCAGTCTGTGCATATCAGTCTGTCTGTGTGTATGTCCATGTTTCATACAATTGTTGGCTTGTTTTGATAACTATATTGGAGCGAACAGTGACATTGTCACTATTTTTACAATTTTAATTTTCCTTTGTTGTAATCCCGAAGAATGTATAAAGGTCAGTAACGAATTGTCCTTCATCTTGAGCAAATTATTTTGTCAGGGACATTTAATGAATTTGTGTCATTGACACCTTATTCCCACATAAAGACCCCGGGAAAAGTACACAAGAAAATATATGCCATGGTTATTATGTTTCATATATTTGACGCCAAATGAGAAAAAAATGACTAGTTTATTTCCAATGAGAGAATAATTGAATTACTCTTGACCAATCAAGGGTTATTAGTTCATTGAGTGAGTGGACTATTAGTCAAATTGCTTGAAACCGATTGGAACTAAATTGGGATAATTGGATTGGCAGAATTTCTCAAGAATTTTAGAAATTTCTCTAATTTTACACCATATTGCTTACCATCTTTAAAATTTATACATAATTTGCGATGCTGTTGAAATCTTATGAGTAAGAATCAGCGCATGATAGTATCTAATGCAATTTTGTTCAAAACATATGAACAATATTCACATTTGGATGAAAATATGAGAGTTTGTCTGTAGTTTCTTCATTACTGAAACACTAGTAATAATGTCAGTTTGTCATTTTTCCTCGACCAAAATGAAGCTTTTCGATTGATTTACAGTTAAGTCAGTCAGGGTCTTTTAAAATGTGCCCTGACTCAATTTTATGTTTATGAAGCCTTAAATTCATGAAAAAGTCAGGGGCATTTCAAAAGTGCCCTGACTCAAAATTCGTCAATTAGAGAAATTTTAAGCATTTTGCCTCGTTTCTTCAGTACATTTACACAAAAATGAACTTATTTTCATAAAAATGAATCCGATGAAAGAGGTAGCAATAATCGTTGTGTTTTCGTTGTTTTGTCCGATGAGAACAATATTTCAAGTTTTACACTGTTCTATCATTTTGTAAAATTTCAGCTGTAAAAATTTCGATTTTGTTACATTTTCGTAATAATTACTCTCATCCAATTTTCCCAAATTAGTTCCAATCGTGTTTTGATCTAAATACAATGTAACCATTCTTTTAAAATGAGAGGAACACAGTCTATCCTAAGGTGGGTATCTCTGATATGTAATCTTGCACTTCAGCAATACATCAAAGTCGATTGATATTCACATACTTTGCAAGTCTCGTCTCTATTCAAACTGTTCGAAAAGGAGCGCCTTTAGTAATTACAGTGGATGGGTCGGGGATGCCGTGCTCACCTGTACCGTAAAATGTGATCCTCGATATTAGCTAATTTACATAACAATACTGCGCAAAGCACGAGCAATCACTACTGACGTAAAGCATCCTTTGTATTCCTCATTTGAATTATTGCCTTCAGGAAGGAGATTTCGCTGCTTGAAATGTAACAAATTAAGGTTCAGCAAGAGCTCTGTTCCAACAGCCATCAAGAGACTCAATCTCTGAAATTTATTTTTTCGTGTGTTTGCTGACTTAGTCTGTGTTTTGTTTTGTTTTGTTTTTTTATATGTCTGTCTGGTTGTTATTTCTATCCTCTGAGCTGTAAGGTGATTATCCTTTTTTTAGGACAATCAAGTATAATAATAATAATACTTGGTTTAACTGTTATTTAAGTTAGGGACATACATTACAGGGGAAGGGCTGGTGTTTTTGGAGGGAGGGTCACAATTTATCATGCAAAAATTTTTGAAGGATCATACATTTACGGGAGGGTCACCACATTATGCACAACTAAAAGAGGCAAGATGTGGCTGGTATAGTGTTTTACCCAAAATATACAAAATCACAATACATGGGAGTCTATCAAGCAAACTATTGACAAATTTCCCCTGCAAAACAAGCTATATCTGTACATATATGTTTGATGATAAATGTAATGGACTTTGCTTGAAGTGGGAAATAAAACGTGCATGTATGTACCAGAAATTGGATTTTGGAATATCACTGAAATGTTGATTCACTACACATGGCAGCCTATAGGAAGCTATGAATATTTATTCCCAATAAGAAAACTAGGTAAATCTGAGCATTAAGTACGCTTGATTATTGATATTAATGTACTTGATCAGACTAGGGTGGTTACAAGTTGGATGTGTGTGCAAAACATTGGATTTTGGAATTTCACACGCTGTTAGTTGATGTTGATTCACTCTACATGGTAGTCTATGAGGAAACTATGAAAGATACTTTTCCCATACAAAACTAGGTAAATCTGTGTATTTATGTACGCTTGATTATTGACATTGATGTACTTGATTAGACTAGGGTGGTTACAAGTCGGATGTGTGTACCAAAAATTAGATCTTTGAATCTCACAGAAATGCTGATTCACTCTTCATGGTAGTCTATGAGGAAACTATGAATAACATTTTTCCAGTGCAAAATTAGGTAAATCTGGTGTATTGATTAGACTAGAGTGGTTACATGTGGATGTGTGTGCACAAAATTGCATTTTGGAATCTCACCGAAATGTTGATTCAGTATACATGGTAGTCTATGACAGAACTGTGAACAATTTGTTTTCCACTATAAAACATAAAATTAAGGATATTTGTGCATTTATAGAAGTTTGGTAATTTATACACACTTTGCTAACATTCCAATATGTTTATGTCTCTTGTCTTTCATCAGTTTTAAACTGTTCAAGTTGTTTAAAGTAGGATACCACTGCATCTTTTTTGCTTTTGAAGCTTGTCGATAATGTGTGTATTTTAAAGAATCAATGACTTGGTTAATGATTTCCTTTTGAGGAAATATCACATGGACAATCGAAGGTTTGGTCGTAAAATCACGTTCTGTTTAAAGTGACCCTCCTTAAAAGTTAGCGTTATAAAAATGGTCGCCCCTTGGACAGTTTTCCAAATAAGGACCCTCCCCCATTCCCCCGGACCATCCTCATCGGTAATTACTGAAGGGCCCCTTAATTAATCCAACATACCTCCGAGAATGAGACTGAGTTCGTTTACTGTGCTATATCATGAATTTTCTGGGTCTTCGATCCTTTTTTGTCTAGCTCTGAAAGTTTGTATCCGTAGCTTAAGTGCGGCGCATTGAAGCGTTTTGTCACTATGACCTTGTTGAACAATAATTCTGAAAAGACAAGCTGTGATTTGACAGAATTTTACCTCCATGGTTTCCCGAACCAAACATCCTATGTTGACATTGAATGAAAAACCAAAAATCACTCATTTTTGAGTTACTGCCATACATGGGAAGGGAAGGATAGTTTGTACGTCCGAGAAAAATCCATAGACGATAAGTGCAAAGTCGGAGCCTTAAAAGTGAACTGCCGTGCAAATCACTTAAATGTTCGATGTTTTGTCGTGTAATCTCCAAGCTTGCCACTATACAGATATGCTGATCACATGATCTTGTCAGGTTACTGTACTGTTCATTACTATGCAGTCACAATTCTGACTAAAATTGCGGCCCACGTGTAGCCCATACCTGACCATATTTTTGAGCAGTGCAAAGGATCAGACCACTCATGCTCCCGGTCTCATTTGAATCGAATTCGTTCAGAATGGGACACATTTCTTTTCGGCTGTCGCTCTAATCACATCCTTGTCTCACTCTCAGCGACACTAGTGACCCTGTCGATGTCATGGCACTTCCCTTGCAACGAGGGAAGACTTTAGGGTACCGTCCTCCTGTCTGGTGTACTCCAACCATCAATGTCAAGATAAGCAAAATGAGCGCTGCAGACAAAAAAGAGTGAAACCGTCCGTCCAAATCGAAAATCGACAAACCAAATACTATTTTTGTCAATCATTAATGATTTTGTAAAAATCATTCTGTCAAATTGCTTTTATCGAGAAATAATAAACGAAGAGAACTAGTAAATACTAATGCCTTGCTGCATATCAGTAGATCAAATATAAATGAAAGCAGGAATGATATTCTGTGACTAATATTTCAGTAAATACACCTTTAATGTGATACTCACTGCACATACCTGCTGGAACTACTTCATTTCTTAACAAAGATTTGATGTTATACTTCATTTGTAACTTAAGTTGGACCTCGTGAATGCTTTAAAATGATGAGGCAGCGGCTTACGGCAGTGTCATGTGTCAGTCCCTGAAAAATAGATTTTTGTCGACCGCGCTAGTGACTTTTACCGGTCAATTCAAGATGAATCGTCATTTATTAAATGTTGGTCACTCCCAGTCAGTGGGTTGCGGGAAGGGGCCTTAACAACTTTCCCGTGCCACGACTGTGTGAATATTTTTTTCCACAGAAAGTGAAATAACTACATCGATTCTTCTAGGAGAATGCTCAGAAAAATACATTTTTGTTGTACTCAAAAATGGATATGATAATTCATCTGCTTTTATTAAGGTACAATTTGTAATTGATTACACAAACCCTGGCTCACGTCTCTTATGCAAACATAGATCATTTTGTTGACTGGAGACCCAAAATCAAAGATCCAATCTTACCTGTCACTCTCCTGACACGCATCGACAAAAGTATTGTTAGAGTGCCTACCACACCCAATGTCTAACAAATCATCAGACAGTTCCAATTGTAGCATACTAGAGATTTTTTCCAAATACCGCACGGCATCTTCACTTGCCCAGGGAGAATACGTCTTCAAACGACTTAAATTCATCGTGTCAGTTGCATATCCGTGATGCTTTGTACCGTGGTGTCTCCTATCTGAATTGCCACTAATGAACAGGAAAAGAGAAAAAACATGAACAAGCGATCAAAACTCAGGGATGTTTAAACTGACGGGTGTAGATACAAAAGGTCTCCAATAATAAACCCGTCATAACTTGATTTAACAGTTGTACGCACCACAGCTATTATCATGAGCTGCGAAAATATTAAGTGACACTACACCGCTGATTATTGGGATGATTTATCGTCCATTCTTTGCCAGCTTTAACAGCCATATTTCATTCATGCTGTACTTAATTTGTTTATTTATATTTGTCTATCAGGTAATTCAAGCTATATGTATATAACTTGTAAACAAGATTAAGGTAGATAAATACCAATCGGTAAACAATTGCTTGCAACATCACAAACTACTACTCAAAATCATAAAATGGACACGTGAAAAGAGCAAAACAATGGAAGGTGGCTGCAAACGAGCATACTACATTCCGAAAGGCAATCTCAAAACCCAGGCATAGTTGAGCCTAGCCTAGTCTAGCCGAATCCTTTATTATAAGTTGGCTATAAAAAACAAACTCATTTCCATAAAAAACCTGGTCCTTTATCAAACTGAGTAACAAAGCGCGCATATACTAGGCCTACTTTGACTTCACTGCTGCAACCAATAGTCCAATTACTGGCCAGGTTATTTTTATTTGAGTTATCAAAAAGATTTTAATACGTCTTATTAAATCTGAGATTTTTTTACATCACAGAAGCCAATAAAGTATTGAACAGTAATCATACATTATCTCCTCATGTGTCGTGCCTGTTGTGCATGGGTCCCGGTGGATATTAGAACTGTAATTTCCCACTGCCTATTATGTGCAAACATTTTCTCCTTTCTAAAGGCAATGTGAAACTCAGTTTTTTGTACAGAGTTTACAAATCTTTTGTATGCTATAAAGCTGGGTAGTTCCTTTTTACTACGACAGGTATAAATGCACCTTTTACCAATAAGAATTAGGAAATTCACAATAACAGAAAGTTTGGGATCACTGGCCGGAATAAAGGTGACGCTAGATCTAATTATTCAACCAGACAGAGTATCAGAGTATCGCGTATGGCTTCGCTACTTCAAGTTGTTTTCCCTTGCAGCAGCATTTGTGAATGGGTTCATGTGCAAAGAGAATGCGCCACGTACTACAACTTGTAGTAAAAGATGGCCAAGAATTATACTTATAATCCTCGCGTCTACAGCTCAGGCCGTTCAAATGAGATATTCACACTGCTATCTGCGCTGAAGACGTATGTATGCGGTTTGCTTTTGCTTCTAATACAGTGCAACACGGAAGTTCATATATAACGTACATAATAGACGCAAAATTAATCTATATGCATTAGACAAAATACAGCTGTATAGCTCGTGTGGACGTTTTCATGGCTAACCTAGAGGGTACGGCTTGGCTAGGCTAGGCTAGGCTAAGCTGAACTAGACTCGACTCAGCGGGCGTGGGTTTGGAGTATGCCATTGCAAGTGATTGCAAGGGCTTCTTTCACAAGGGTTACTCAATGTGCCTCATGAAGCTCTACGTTTTTTTTGCCGACCGATTAATTCGCAATTATAAGTTACAGTTTGTGATTAATCGTGTTTGGGAGTCAGGAACAGGATGGCAGAGACATTCGGTTTCTAATTACGAATATATCCTTATTTGGATAATCTGCCGTAAAATGCAGTGAACATTTTAACGACACAGTACTCTCGTACACTATCCGTCAACCAGCGGTGAAAGTGCTCAGTGTAAATCTACCACTGAAAGTCTGTATTCAAAGCACGTAGGGGTAATTCGTTGAAATCTCCTTCTGATTCGAATTCACAACATACAGCACCAAATCACCTAACAAAGATAGTCAAAACCACTCGGCTAAATCACCACAATTAAAAAATATTGGTTCAAGAAGGGAGCTATACGCTGTCACAATTTTCTGATCGATCATTTAAAGAATGTTCTGTCAGCATATAGCTGAATGACTGGCAGGGCTACAGGTCACGGCAAATTTTCTGGGCTCCAGAAGTTGTACTTGTATGATTGTAAAGACCTGAAGCTGTGAACATAATTGTGATTGCTCACCTTTGAAGTTTCTCTACGTTCTAAGGACTGTGCTGTTACTGTCGATTTCTGTTCAGCTTTTTTACGCTGTAAAGGTTTAGAACATGCCAGGGACTTGACCCCGGGTGGTTTTTTTTACGCATTACGCGACACCAGTGTCACCAAAGAGTTGTCTTTGATAAACTCTATGTGGAACAGAGGTGGAATAGGGCGCTGTTCCGATTGGCATTTTATCTCCGCGACTACATCGTCTCTATAACTTTGTTTAGTTGCTTGGATTTACACCACTCATTTTGCTTTCAATCCTAGAGTATCCTGTCGCTAAAATATAAGGAATGGATAAAGACTATTTGTCTGGACAAGTAACTTGTCACGGATGAAAGACTCAAAGATTTCTGGCGACACACTTCGACAAATGTGCTGTCAGAGTACTAACCCCACAACCAACCTATAGTAAAACATCTTTAAGATTCAATTGCAGTTACTCGGCAACTGCGAGCCAAATGCAACAGCAAAGGGAGAAAGCGTCTTCACCTGACTGAAATTCATCATTCAATATTTACTGAGGAATATGAGAAAGAAAAGGAGAAACAGTGAACAATCGGTGAAAGTTGTGTATCTTAATGAGTTAATTTATCTGCTTTACCCCTTTGAGCTGTCAATTTTTATTCATCCCGTTTTGCGTTTATTTTTTTATTCCTTAATTAATTAATTAATTGATTTATTGATTTATTTATTTATTATCCACACGTATGCAGTCATTTAATTCGTTCACTTCCGAAAGAGAGTGTTTATGGGTAGATCATCTGAAATTTGAAAACTTCAAGGGGGAGGGGTACATCATTTTTTTCCTAACAGCACAAGGGTCACTTGATTTTGAAAAATGTCCACCCTGTTAAAAAAACCTTGTTTTAGTGTACAAAAAACTCACGAAAAATAATTGTGATGCTCCATGTATTTTCATTCACTGAATACAATTACATGTGTTTTCTGTGGTACGTGCAACCTCCATAAATATAATAATCTCCATTAATGTAATATCAACCACAATTGTAATAAAATCAACCACAAAGGTAATAAACAGCCCACCATTAATGAAACACCCGCAACCACAAATGTAATAAACAAATTAACCATAAATGTAATAAAACTTTACCATAAATGCAATAAACAGACAAAGTTAAAGGATCGTAGTGTTATAGAGTCTCCACTCTTCATTGAAAGGCAGATTGCAGCTGTGTCCCGCCGTGGCAGATCAGTTCATTTCCTTTATTACATAGATAAAAATTTATGGGCTAATTCTTCAATTGCGATGACAAAATAGATTTATTACATTTATGGTTGACAAGTATTATATTTATGGGTGATTTTTTTATTACATTTATGATTACCACTTATTACAATTATGGTTGGTGTTTTTATTAATTTTATGGTTAATTTTTGTTACATTTAACTTATGGGCGATATTATGTTTATGGGAGCATTTTATTACTATGATGGTTGATGTTACATTTATGGAGATTACTTATTTAGTGGTACAGTCCGCAGGTAATTTGCTTCTCAGATAACTTTGTTAAAACTGGCACCAAGTTCAATACACAGATACATGTTTTCGTTTGCCGACTTTATGAATCCGTTATAAGTAAATTAGAAACAGTGACAAACAACACAATGTTGATGGTAAATCGACACCAAAGTGCCAGCCTATCTACATAAGCTTGATTGTCAAAACGTCCAGGAAGACACCAGGCGGAGGTCTTCATAGACAAACCGGTACTTTAACGGTAGACACTTCTTATAATACCTGTTGTCTTCGATAGTGTTAAATTAATTTACAAGAATGCTCAGAAAATTTACTTAATTGATATTATCGTTTATTAAAATTTGTAACTCATGCCGGAAAATGCCGAGAGAGTTTGACCGGTTAAGAAGGGCTTGACTACGCAGTTTCTGCGTAGTGAAGCTTCATTACGTATTCATGGTGACCCCTTGCCAGCTGTCAATAACTTTGGGGGCTTTTGTCTTTTGGCCTGCTTTGCATATGCGTCGTTGGACACGACCTGCCAATCACCCAGGTAGTCAATTAAACTATTAGTTGACTGTTTACCGACCCAATTAACACTATCCAGCAGTATCAGTCATATTTTAATCGCGTGGCCCGGGTGGGCACAACGTAGGAACGCGTGTATTTCTATGTGTACGTTTCACTTGTGGTGTTGTTTGTACCATGGAGGTAGGAATGTTTGTACCATCGTGCGTTTGAAGTAAGCTTACTTGTTTCACCTACAGCATTACCTTCAAGGTGACAGGCTAACTATTAATGTTCAGTATCATTGCACCGAGTTCTGCCCACGGTGAAAACCACCTGTTTTGCCACGGTCCCTCTGTGGAGGGACCGTGGTTTTGCCTACTAATTACTGCCCGTCGCTGCCCGTCCTGAATGTAGCCTATCTATAGCTACAGTAATCAGTCAATATATAATACCCCGCGCCTTATAATTTTTATATAAACCACAGTCTCTCTATCCACGAGGGACTGTGTATAAACTTATAAAATCATAGTCCGTGCCGTAAAATTGTTGACTTTCGATGCGATATAGAGGTTGATCGTTGAATCGCACCGGCGCATCCATATTTACTTGCCCCATAAGCTTTACTACTCTGTAAAGGGTGAGTAGATGGAATTCCTGGGTAAAAAATGAACACCGGGGCGAAACTTTTTGTGAACCCATGGGAAAACATAAATCATTTATCAGTTTTGATATATACTCCTAAATTGTAAGTTTGATCATGGAGGTACCTCCATGGTTTGATCAAAATCGAGACCACATTCAAGGGCTATGCAGACTGTCCATGTACGCACACACAGTGACAAGAAGGCGGCAAACACCTACTTACCAAGCACATCGAATCGGCGAAAAGAAGCATAAAAAGCTATAGGCTCATCGCCAAAACAAACGCGCCAAGCGCTAACAAAAACCCATACCAAGCGGCCCTTTTCAGGGCCACCAAACACTCCAAAAAGAGAACTACCCAAAAAAACCATAAAATGACATAGAACACACAAACACTTAAAAGAAATAACAAAAATCGTACACATAAAATAACGTGACAGAAAAAATGGCCGTGGAAATAAATCAGCTATTTCCAAAGAAAAGCCGACAACAACATGAAATTCAACAACAACCTATCATCGCTCAAACTATGAAACTCCGAAAAATAGTACTAGGCAAAGGCCTTAAAATTAATTCGGACGCCAACAAAACCAAACAGAATAAAACCACCTCAGGATTTCAACAAATAAAGTCGTAAAATGTGACTACGCTACATCGTGAGACACAAACAATCGCAACAACACAAATTCAAAGAAAAGTCAAATTGGGCTCCACAAACAACAAACACCAAAAACTTGAAAGCTATCTGAAGCTGCTAAACTCGCACTTCTAGAGATGCCCTTTCAAACAAGGAAACAAAACATGTCGCGTGCTAAAAGAATCGCGATAAACCAGCTTGCAAACAATAGACAAATTTCGGGAAAAAAAACCCTCGACAAGGGTCGGGTTTTCGTCATTGTCAACACAAACGATTACGTACTCGAATGCGAAAGGCAATTACGCAACACTCAGTATTATACACAACAAGCCAGAACAAACAGTAAACAAAGTAAACGAACTATGAATCAAAATGTACGAGAACAAGCACATCAACCAGGATACTTGTGAGTATCTTGATCCAATAAACATAAAATCCGTACCCCCAGTGGTACTTATTGCCTAAAAATTCACAAACCTCCGCAAAAATCTAAAAGACACACCAGTCAAAACAAAATTTACCGAAGTAAAGAAACATAGAACAAACAAACCGAACCACCAAACGGACTCACAACGTGACCAAAAATTAATATACTTGCCTCGCTAATCGAAAAGACCACTAAAATGCATTTAAATAAATTTTCACAAACACAAACTAAGGAAAGAATCTACACCGCGACTGATGAGAAGCCACACCCGGGTTTCGAAACGCAAGCATCAAAGGGCGACTCTATCAACTTTTGTAACAACATAGGTCCGGCTGCGTCTCGCCATAAGCTTTCCCCACACAAACAAAACATTACCGTACACACTAATCCAAACTTCTCTACAAATATCCAAAGCGAAACAAACATTTTTATTAACACACACAATCGGATAAGAATGTAGGAACACATTTTCGAAACGAATCAAACACAAACTCGACACAAAAACATTTAGGATAGTTAGATGGGAGCCTCTTTCACATTTTTTACATCTCGCTATACTGTCTATGATTCTAAAAATAAAGTCATCTGCCACTTTTTCTGTATACGCGGTTTGGCAAAACTCATCTCTTCAATCGAAAGTCGGGCGATTTCATGGTTCTTTGGGGTACGTCGAGCTTAAGGAATGTGGTTATATTCGCGATGTTTTATTCGAAATTATTTATTTCTTCTAGGGCAAATGCACGTAATTCATGCTGTTGGAAATACTGGCCGCTCATAAACAAGACAATAAACTCGATATCTGTGCATCTTTACTTTTATTGTCAAAGTACCATCGACACCCAAAAAAAACCAAATGGTTCAGTCCACGCGTGGGTTCAGTCCAGGTATTTGCAACGCAAGTCACCTAGGCGACGGTAATCCGCACCACTTATCACCATCGGGAAGGTACTCCTCCCCCTATACCACTGGCGATCCCACCCTCAAGGCACTGCGTCATTCGACCAAGCATTGTTATTGTAATTTCCTGCATAAAATTAACAGCGAGGTCAACCGGTCAAACTCTCTCGGCATTTTCTCTCATGTTGTTTGTATGATACACGTTTCACCTTGAGATATTATAATGGGTTAAGGTTCCAAGACAAGAAATTGACCATTTTAAACTAACAATTCTCTAGTGTTTAATAAGCTCAGAACCCCTGTAAATTGTATATTTTCGGAAAGCCTAGATATAGGGAAACATTTTGGTTACCATAGTGTCACCATTGTTTACATAACTATCACGTGACAGGTAATTTGCATAACCTTTCAAAAATCGGTTTTCCCTATGTTTTGTTTCAATGCTTTGAGATATGTGGCTGAAATTCATGTGAGTGCAAGCTATCCTACAGGTCTTCAAAAAATGTCTCAGAATTTTTTTAAACCTTCTTAAACAGTTTTTATGCCAAAAAACTTCCAGAGCAGTGAATTTTACAATAGTTGATTTCTTTAAAATTGTGCTCAAAAAAACTAAGCAAGATATAAAAATCTGAGACATACTTTGAAAGAGCATTGTGACAGCTTGCATTCCAGCAAGTTTGAGTCAGATATTTTGAAGTATTGAGACAAAACATAGGGAAAACCGACTTTTGAAAGGTTATGCAAATTATCTTGTCACGTGATAGTTATGTAAATAATGGTGACACTGTGGTTACCAAAATGTTCCCATATATGTAGGCTTTCAGAAAATGTATACTTTACGGGGGTTCTGAGTTTATTAACCGTTAGAGAATTGCTAGATTAAAAAGGTCACATTTCTTGTCTTGGAACCTTAAATCGAATATACAATTGTAATTTAAGTAAACGAGTATAAAGTTAAGTAGTTCCGTCTTAGTAGCCTCCTATGATCAGCGGGCTATTTTGTAAACATCTTTTGTCAAAGAAATAAAAATTCTCATTTGTCATCCACAAGCCCGGAGCCACAGTGACTATTCTTGTTGATCTCCGGTATCCTACTCATACGACGATCCAAGATTCAGTAGTAGTACCTGTCTTACTAACTCGCTGTCTTGAAAAGTCCACAGGCTTGTCTTACGACACCATTTGGCCAGCAGAGTTTGAATTGCAGGTTCTTGGGATGATGTGGCTGAAGTTAGGTAAACCATAAGTGCAAGCTATGAGATGCATCTGAGCACATACCTAATACATTAGGGCCGAATTAACACAATGCAAATAATTTTTCACAAATTATTTTACTCCATTCTAGATTTGTATAAAATAAGCTCTACTTATAGGACGTTACATTTGTGCATTAAATTTATTTGTGTCATGATTACAGCTTTATTATAAATGTTTTGGAATACATCGGCCAACATGGGTAAAACATTTGAAACTGACTTCACTTATTTTTACTCAATCGATGATGTTTCTTAAAGTAAGATCTATTTCAGATACATTTATTAAAACATTATTTAAAGTTTCAATATCAAAAGTCTCATAATAAATATTTTGAGATCTAATACGCTACGTGACACCGTCTGACTGATATATAGGCCCATGCAAAATATATGATCTATCCGTCTATACAAAGCACGTATGTAAATACAGATTATATTTTTAGCAGTTGAATCCAATTCTAGATTGCATGAAGATATATACATATATGCACAGATGGATCACATACACAGTATGTAGATACATACATACTGTCACAGTGATTCCAAACTCATGTATGTTCATTTCAACATAGATTTATTGTACGATTAGTTTGCTATCATCTGGCTGTTCCTCTTGAAGTTTATTTGCATCACCATCCCGCCCTAACGTCTGCAAGATTATTATCACATCTTCTCGAGAGCGAACAACGGTGGGATGCAACGGTCCAAGCAGGGTTTCCAAAATCTTCAACTCTTTCTTGTAGAGATCCAGACAGGGTTCCATATAGGTCGACCATTGAGGATCCATTTGTTGGCTCCATCGATTCCAGTAGAGTTGACCATACAACTGATAACACCTGGCCGTACATTGGTGGAATTCACCAAATTCAGGCAGACACAGTTTTAGTGATTCTTCGTACATGTCTCGTGATGTACTAAAACCTACAAGAAGAAAAACTCGTTTCAGCGGTTGGATTTTAAGTGTAACTGTTCTTTGAGTGCCTTATAGCCCGTATTGGTGGCAAATATTTCAAGACAAACACCCTAACTATTAATTGATGAAAGAGAGTGAGTAACACACATCGGCATACTTTTCAATACAAATCGAAATATGAATTCTTGCGTTGCCGAACAGACGATATGTCAAAGAAGTTATGTGGAGCATTGGTAACAAACATCATCTCTTGCTATATGCGTAGCGTCGATGTCAGTTTTCGTAATATTCCAAATTGACAACAATAGAAGAGTCCACATGCATATGTAAAAGTTACTTACTAGAATCATACTGGAATTTCTCTGCATGCATGTACAAAGCCTGTGCCAACCCTCTCTTGTCACCTGTATCTTTATATATTGCCTTCGCTTTCTCGTAGTAGTTCTCACTCAGGAAATACCCACAGTACAAGTAGAATTGCCCAAGTGATGGGTCGTTCTCCGCCACACCTTTCTTCTTGTAAGCCTGTCAACAATATTACAAGGTATAAATTATTCAACATAGCAGTATAAAATTGACGCTTACTACTTTCATCTATTATTGGCACCTATGTTCACAGAAAATCATGGCATTAACAACCAACGTGTGTGTGATTTGTATTAAATTTTAATATTATATAGGGCTCAGCCCTTGGTGTCGCGCCAGGGGTTAAGATTGGCACTGTTATTTGTATTGATTCATGATAATAAAATATAATTACAGGTAATTGTTACTTCATATACGTTTATATGACAACTATGCCCACTTTCCCTCTGGTGAAAACACTTCACGTACGTACATTAACGTACACGACGTCAAACCCTGCAGCAGTGCAGGAATAGATTTTCTGTAATGTGTAAAAATGTTGGACAAAAATTGATATTTTTTACCGTGATAACAGCCTATTGTGTTAAGGTAAAGGGCGACGAATTCGGACGCGCACACGCTTTAGAACGTTTCTGCGCAGGTTTAACTCCAGCCTGCCGCAAATGGGTTATTTTGTAGCGCATGTATTTAACATCACCTGTCATTGTTGAAATTGCGCTTTTACCTAATTTTTTGACCCAGTGTCTTAGACATACATGTGACCTATAACCTTGTCATATTTTGACCCCCTAGGAAGCTGGTTTTTATTCAATATGAGCGAAAAATTAACATTTCTCTCCAATTTATATGGCGCAAATTACCCATTCACCTGGAGATATTGTAAAAAGAAGCGTGGTGACACCCTTTTATTAAAAGTGTAAACTAAATGGTATTATGTCAGGAGTTTATTCGCCAAGTTTGGTCAAAATGACACCATTCAAAGCGACAGGAAGAAAGTTCGAAAATTATGTAGTGATATAATTTCGATATCGTCATTTTGTAATCGATACTTATGTTAAAATTTCTTCACAAACATCATGAAAACTGTACATTCGATAGATATGGATCTTAAGTCTTGGTATTTATTAAAATTAACTCATTTGCTAAGCGTTTTATAATTGCTTTCTTTAGTTTAAGTGAATTATATCATTTTTATATATTTCTAACGACGCCATTTTAACGTCCGTTTCCATGGAAACGAGCGTGGTGACCCCCATTTTTTATTTCATTTTTGCACTTGCACAACTTCCAAGGATATTTGTGCAAAGTTTTAAGAAAATGACACCACAACTCAATTTTGACGTAATTCGTAGTACTTCACCTTAAACAAGGGACGTATTATGCCATCGTTACCATTGCAATGGTAACCGCACTGCCCACCTTCCACTTGCAAGCTGAAAACTAGAGCGCTCCGTCTAAAAACTGACTATTTTTGAATCTAGTTATTGACACAGGGGGCGCTTTTCTAAATTCAATCCCAGCATTCTTTGCGTATGCCCCCCCCCCCCCGTTCATATGCACGACAGTTTTCTCCCATTTCCTACTTTTTACGCGTGATATTAACGATATTTTGTATCAGCGACAAGGTGGATAATAACACTAACTGGCTAACAAAAGATATATTTTATAAATGGCATGTTATAAAATAATAATTTGCACGTTTTGTATTTTTTATTTACGAGTACTCAAAAAAACATGGCGGCGCCCATGAGGTTAGTCGCATAGTTTTATATTATGAATAAGCGCATACGTAGTCAGTAAGCCACTGGCGCGACTATTACTTTGCTGTTCTTGTTTCAGTAGCTAGTTTACGCCATCCACGGTAGTTTCGTAATCACGATAAAAAAGGTGACTATTCACTGAGCAATATAAACATGACGATGCAACACGATTTCAATAGACAACTGTCATACTGTGTCTGAATTACGAGTGACTGCTCTGTACGTACCTCTAAACATTTGCTTGCGTACTCGCTACCGAGTCTACAGCATTTTCTATACCCTGGATGTGACCCATAAACAAATTTTATCGCTGCAAAGAAAAACAAAACAAAGTTAAGTTCAAAAAGCTCTCTTTTTGATTACCCTGTAATCTCTATCACACTTACGTTACTTCTGAGCGACCCTGAATATCAGTTTTTGTTGTCCAGAAGTACAATATAGGGTTCAAAGGTTTGACGACGATGTAATTCTTTTGCATCAATGTATGTACTTTGCATCTTGCATCTTGAATCAATGCTCTTTTCATCTTTTGTTACGGCTTGCCCTATGATTTTCAACACTCATAAGCTTCGTTAATGAACTAAAGGAAATGACTGTTGGCCTACCTTCATCGTAACAAAGTTTAACCAACGTGAAAAGGCTCTCAGTGTCGTCTTCTCCGAATTCAGACAAATGGAATTCAATAGCTTCACCAAGTTTCTGTCTTGCTGCATCGTATTGACCGATATCTGTTAAAAATCGGCTAACCAATTTGTTTATCCTCATATTGTCGCTCTCTCGCTTTTTCTTGTCTTCTGCCGACTACAGTGATAAAAAGAGAGAAATGATAATGAGACAAAACGTAGTAACAGTATTCAGATATCTTTCAAATGTAACACTATGTTTTCATATCACTTTTAATACCTTTTGACGAAGTCATGAGAACACAATAATCGACAGTAAAAAGGACATGTGACCGACCAGAGTTTGCAGTTGGATCACACAAATTCACGTCAATTACCCAGGGAATATAAAGCGACGTAATCTCCCCTTTCTCAAGTAGCAATATCAAGTTAGGCTTGGACGCCCTGCCTGAAGAGTTGGATTGAACTCACAAGAACTCATAATTCACACGACGACGTCTGCACTCTGAATATGGGCTGTAAAAGTACATACAATATTGTCTTTAATGTGATGCAGGAGTATTACAAGACAACTAGTCAGCCAAGATGAAGAGAGGGAATGCTGTAACAGAATACAGACTGAGATGAGAGTACCACAACAAACATGACTTTCTACTTCGTACATAAATAGTTTTCCACGCTTACATACTTCGGCCAATTCAACTTGTCTATTGCCTATTATTGTACGTTATGGAGGCAGAAGAGGTGTTTGAACAGCCCTGTTGTGGTCTAGCTTTTCCTCAAAACTTCGAAGTTACATTTAAGTTCACTTTACAAATTGGCAGCTCGTTGCCGTCACGTAGGGGTAGCTTAGGGAGACAACATTTGAGTATTTGAGTTCTATAGACGGCAAACGTGTCGAGATACAAAGTATTAGCATTGTTCACACAACAAATTGTTCAATATGCAATGTTACTGTTGACAAATAGATTCAAGAAGGGACTAAAATTCACATGACTTCGGGAGTAGAACATCAGATTCGAACAAATTAAACTGTTCACCTCATTAGGCACTACCGTTTCCATTTCTTGTTTAAGTTTATCGCCGTAAAGTTTTGCTGCTAGGTCGTATCCGCCGACAAGTCTCCAGTACCTCATCAATTCTATCTTCGTCTCCTCTTTGTACATGGTTTCAAACATGGGCCATTCTAAGAGACATTCCTGCAGTCTGTTCATATCATCTATGGTATCCAGGTGATATGGGAATTCTTCTGCGCGTCGCTCCGTGTCCTTACTGCAAGTGAACAATTTATATTTTGATGTCAGCTGTTTACAGACTGCCATTCTTGATTTTTCAACGGTTTGACTGTGTACAATTCGTTTTTTAATGAAATTTAAACCTCACGCAATTGGCATCACTTTTACTCTGATGGGAAGATCGTATAGGTAGGCATCGTTGGCTCTGTCGCTTTGTGTGCATTGCCCTATGTCGTTCACCATTAAGAATTGCAGAACCTTTCCTCAAAATAAACAAAACAAAAACTAGCGTCCGTTTGCCATTAGCACTTTGAGGATTACATATCCGAATTGATATAAGAAATATCTTTGATGACACTGGAGATATTCAGTTTCTAACAATCGCGTATTTCACTAATTTTATTTTAATCTACAGATTCTTGACCACCCACCTCTGTTAAAGTAATCTGCAAGTCTCTTATGCCACCACTGTTTCAGTTCCTTGGATCCACCAGCGAAGTAAATATTCCTGACAGCCTTGCTGATAGAACGATGATAGAAGTCTAATCGACCTTCACCAGAGCTTCCACACGGTCGTAAAAATCTCTTCAGACCCAGATAGACCAAAGCCCACTGGAGGAAAGAAAACAAATAAACACACTTACAGCTTCTGAGCGATAAATTATCATGAAAAGTGAAAATGGAAGAATATGTCCGACGGCGTGTAGTCTACTGCTTTAAGGTAGAATGCCGTAGAGGACAGATATTCGGACTCTCAAACTTTCACTATTCTTTTTTTTTATTTACCACTTGTGTGGGTCGTTTTAAAGCTTCTGGTGTAAGAAAGTTGTTTACCTTCTTAGTTTTTCGATAAATCGAAATCTGTGTGTTTCTTCATGGAGTTAACACAAATGGCGGCCATTTTGAATCTTAATTACATGTAACTTTTTGGTAATTTCTTTCTCCAGTAGCGATTTGCAAGGTGACCTCCGATTTTTATTCTGATTTCGAAAGAGAATGGTTGAAAGATTTCTCGAGGAAAATTTTGGGAAAATTTTAAGTCTCACTTTTGAGGCGCATACTTGCTTAACAGTCAGTTTCTCGACCGATAGTGTACTTGCTAACAGCAAAGATAAGCTTATTTTAACTTGCACAATACAACCACAACAACAATACATTCTGATGCGGCGTATTCATTTTAACGACGTCATGGTTCGATTACAGTTGATAAATATGTAGTATTCAACTGAAATAAATAGAACACGGTACAAACCTCGGCCATGGGTACTTTCTCACCAGGAATGATGGTACACTTCTGGTACACCGAATTTGCTGTTTCAGGAATAGTTGGTTTAATGGCCAGCAATTCGAGCAATTCATTTTCCAACAGCCCGTGTTTTGAACACTCAAGAAGACATACCGTCGCCCTCACAATATCTCCCCCGTTTTCGGCAGCCACTCTCTCAAGCATCTGTGAAAAGAGAATGTGAACTGCAAATCATGGCTCCTCCGTCCAAATCTGATGAACACATAACTTGAAAATCATGACAAGCCCATGATTTCGATAATTGTTCTGATTCATCTTTCCGTTTATTTTTGGGGCCATTAACGAAAAAAAATTATGCCATATTAAACTAATGACAATAACTTGCATCAAGTGAAGGTAAGTATCTATAATTGCTTATGTCAAGTGCTTCGGCGTATGCATAAAATATTTGTATCTCCTCGTTGCTATGCAATAGTCTCTCCGCTGTTTTTTATTACATCTTTCATTCAACCTTATCTGATCCCAACTCGGCAAACGACACATGACTCGCTCTACAGCTATGTGAACAAACAGAGTAGCTTCACAAGAGAAAATTGCCGGTCATCGATATTCTCTTATAAATGAGTTTCAAGATACAAAATTGAATTTGGTATTCTGCTATTGCTCCTCTCGCAAAGTAACGATTAATGACGATCTATCCGTCTGTGTTTTTATGTTTGTCTGTTACAGTTACAGAATGAATTTCGTGAGTTATTCGACAATTACATGCGCAACATTTGTAATATGAACTCTTTCTATCTGTCATACATCTCACCTGTTGTAAAATGCCCGACAGATCCTCAGCCAATGACTCGATCTTCGACGTCAGTCTATGAAAATCGCCGTACAATCTTAATTCTTCGCAGGCTGTAGACAACCACAGCGGATTTCCTGACTCGGCTTTGCCTACCAGTTTTGCCATTTGCTCCTTGTCAAGTTTCTTGTTGTATTCAGCCAGTATCTTGGCAGCGATCTCTCCACGGATACCCGATGGCAGTGGGTCGACAGCCAATTCTAATGGTTTCTTCTCGCGAGATCTCAGGGTGTATAGGTAAGGGCCATCCAATGTACTAATGACAATACGCAAGTTCTTCTCTAGTTGCATCGGTAACCATCTCATCTTATATGACTCGCCTTTAAGAAAGATAGAAAATCGAGTGACACGAACGGAACTAATTTGGGTTTATTTGTTAGTGTAGAAATGTTGGTTCAATCTGCAAATATTATGCCCATTGGTTTTCCTTCTTTGCGAGAAACTTGTTTTATGGGTAATTTACAATATCGCAACTTTCAGCTACAGGGCACCTTACACTTTTAATAAATGAATTTGAACAATCAAAAGATCCAATTCTCCGAAATTAGTTCAAATCGTTTACACTGTTTTCTTCCAAGACTTTGGAAAAAATCACACAGAAAAACTTTTGAAGGAATAGACAATGTTATCTTTACCATCATCATCCATTTGATTAACCGCGTCGATGAATAAAACGGTCTTCTGTCCAGCGCTTGTTTTACTGTACACATTTGTCATGCTACGAATGATTTCATCTAAATCGACGGGTGCCGGTTCCGAACGAGGCATCAGCTCACCCCAAATGCGAGACAAGAGTCGATGTAAATTGGTTGAACCAGGTGTGGCGCCAACAAAGTGATAAAATACCTGCAGCGGGAGTAGATAAGAAAATGTAGAGTCAATGCCAACAGAAATTCTAAGAGACACCGTAAACAGTAAGATTGTGTTTGTATAATTCAGAACGAAACTTTTCAATTTACTTTTACTAAAATGTGGATTGAAAAAATACATTCTCTTTTTCTTGTATATTTTTATTTTGCGACTTAGTTTTTCTCGCGTTTTTTTCCATACAGGCCCTGATAGAAAGTTGCATGTTGTAAAAGTGACATAGCCTCAAAGTGTGAATAATTAAATAAGTGCATATGAATATTGTAATGTGGAGACTGTATCAAGAGCAAAATCAGAAAAAATGTCATAATAAACTTAAATAACATACAATAAGCTAGATCACATATCGTGTGACTTACATACAACTCACCTTGTACTTTGATGTTTGCACGTATTTCTGAGCCATATAGGCCACAATAGCACTTTTACCCGCCCCAGGTTTGCCAATGAGAACCAATGGTACATTTGACGAAGATGACTCAATGTAGTTTGTAATTGCTTTGACATGCTCGTCCCTTCCGAGTAAAACCTGCGGACATGAATCACAGGTGATATTGACACTGTAAGAGTCTACGTATTTTGCTCCATGTGAAATATATCTCGAGCAAAATTGACCTTTCAGTTATCATGGAAGAAGTGAATTATAATTACTCGCTTCGATCTTAGTCAGGTAAACATAAGCTTATTTTTGTAATATACAGAGCAGTGTGCAACAGGATCCGTCTTCGAAAAAAATTGAAAACGGTCACATAGGATCATTATTCGTGCGGAAGCGGTGGGTATTGTGAATTGAGGTGTCCAAATAAGCAATCAGCGTTGCATTGTGACTTTCTCTTGAAAAATAATAACTGTACGCAGCCTTTGATAATGTGTTCATTTTGTTCTACAAACGAGAAAATATTCAAGTTCTTGTCAAAAGTTGTTGAAAGATATGTATCAACTTTACCAACACAAAGCCTAATGTACATATGAATACCTTTTTGGCTAGGACTGAGTTAGATATATTTGTGATGTCTTTCTTTTTACTCAAAAACTCAGACACTTGTCAAAATTATGCATTTAACACACACAACCACACACACACACACACACACACACACATACACAGATACACACATAGGCCATATTGACATGCTGGAAACTTTTTATTAGACAATAGTTTTTTTGGGTTAGATCAAGTGACTTTTTTGTGCATAGAAAACAAAATTACTTGAATCAATTTAATCATCCGCCAATGGAGCGTTAACATTGAATATATAGATTTATCGAGGAAAATACATTCAAGAGGCAGATTGTAATGATGAAAAAATCAAAACAAAATAACTTTTTTGATACATTTTCTTCGTTTTTTTCCTTTAAATTTTGCCTGGCATATACGTTTACTAGGATTACCCCTGCTCATATTGTATTTGAAAATCAAAAACGAATTTGTCTTTAACGATTTCTAGTAATTACGTACATTGTCTCTGGACTTATACTTAACTACAAATCATAGATCATTGGGAATGTCAAGTATAACTCGATTATATATAACAAGAACTGCCGCCGCTACAGCGAGCTCTTTGGGTACGGCTTGACTTTTGATAATCCACAAAATCCAGACTTACCTGAGATCGACTTGTCATGAATATTTCGTGTTCAGCCTTCATAACTTCCGTCATGTCCTCGGCGTCGTGGAGTTTATCTGTTGGATACTGACGAGCCAGTGCGTCTTTAAAATGATCAAGGACTTGATCACCAAAATCCGTAAGACCTGTAGGAGAGACAGCGTACTGGTAAGTAACAACGAACTGAGAAGGATGACCTTCATCACGTATGAAGCAGAAATTGCTAAATCTATGAAAAAGTGTAAGCAGTCAGATGTATTCTAAAAGATATCGTTATAATGCTAAAATTACGAAGTCGTTCTGCAATAGATATTCTTGAATACAAAATGCGAGTGGTTCTCCAACATTAGGAAGTGTCGTGCAAAATTGTCGAAAGTCAGTCTTTCGTCGTCAGATCATGTCACGGTTGCAACACCGCCCCCAGTCGGTGGTGACAACTTACATGTAACAATGCTTTAGGTACTGTGTGTGTCAGATGCAATCTGTTTAGAAAGCTACCTAATCTAGCAAAAGTGTGAGTGCTTGTATAAGTTTGACTTTATTAATGTAATGTTAGTCTATCGGTTGACAGTTGGGTATATCATCAGGACATAGGCACTTTAAAAAGTCACTAACACATGAAAGACTATACACAGTCATTTGAGCGATTCATTGAGGTACGTAAAAATCTATGAAACAAAAATATTTTCAAGGAAATTGATTTATTAGTATCATAAAATCTATAAACATTGCGTCTTTTTCGTCAGCACATTTCCATTTTAGCAGAACCAATTTTTTACTTCCGAATTGATAATTTCATTCATTTTAAACACAGTGACGTACTTTATTGACCGTAAAATGATCAACAATACCCAACGCTATAAATTCAGCAACAACTAACCGTACCTTGAAGTCTTACTTTACCGTCATCACCAACTCCGTCCATTTTGCATCTATACTCCATTGTCCTATCAGGAAAATTATCTTTAATCATTGTCTTCATTTGAGAAATTGACTTCTTGGCATGCTCGTTCTCGTCCACAAAATTCTTGCGAATTGTTTCGTCGTGCATGTCTTCAAGAAATGAAGGGTTTCTAAAGAAGAACACGGCCTAAATGTGAAGATGAAATAAATATCATTATGAAAATCAATCATACACAAGACAATTAAGGAAGCCAATAATATATGAAATTCAAATCAATGTTTCTGAGCCGTACAAACGGCTGTGAGTAACCTCTATCATGTGGATTAAATCTCAATGCCCGTTTAAAGTTTATTCCGTTATTTTCACCACTTCTATGCTTATATATATATATATATATATATATATATATATATATATATATATATATATATATTATATATATATACGGAATATATGGTTGGGACGTACCATTATATTGTGTTTCTTGATGATTGAAATTTGATAAACAGAATATAACATTTGGTGGCGACATTTTGAAATCAACTCGAGAGTGTTTGTTTTAACAGCGTAGATTTGTCAACATTGATAATGAGTAACTCGATGTTTTGTCAATAATTGACCATGATACGTCAAAGACCTGATCCTTTCAAATTTCAACACCGCCTACAACACAACATAATGATAGGCCCCAACCATATAAAAGTGACTGTTTTGGCAAGAGACGCATTAGTCTGTCTGACGATTGCAGGATTCATGAAACTTAAGTAACAGATACTTTGTTACTTTGTACTTTAAGTAATTTATGTTATATATACATATATATATATATATATATATATATATATATATATATATATATATATATATTGATAATGAGTAATACTGACTAATTTATATTGAGATAAAGGTGACAAATAGCCTGCCCTTTCAACTTCTTTAATCGCTGTGACAAATATGTATGCGAATTCAGAGTTGTTCTATCGTTCTCATTCAACAGACGTTACCAGAGTTGGGTTTACACAGGGCAAACGTTAATGACACCGTATATAGAGTTTTATTCGTGGACAACGACAAGCTACCGAAGCTACGATACTTGTATTAAAGCGAGAGTAAGCGAGGGGACAACATTTCACCTTCAATATGGTAAATAATACTTACATTAGGGTTACTTTCTCTGTACGCACCATGTTGAATTTCCATGCCTGTTATAGACATTCCCGCCAACCAGTTATATCTGAAGAGGATTTAATAGAAAGTTTTAGCAAAAAAAACCGACTTGTAAAGATATTTCATTTTTAACGTTTATAACTTATGCTATATAAGCATTCCATTACACTATTGTGATCTTTTGCACCATCATTTTGTGACAGAAGTTTCATATGAAAAGTCGTACGTACCACGGACAAAGCAACGTTTTCAACACGGTTGCATTCATAACAATTTACCATGATTTAAAAGATACGTTCACAAGCTCGGTAACATGTCTAATGTTGATCTTCATTTTTTTACTATGGTTTGTTAGTGAAATTCAAAAGTAGCAAATGGTTCAGGCAAACAAAATAGTTTATATGCCAATGCTGACGAATTCGATCTAAGAATTGCCATGAAACACGCGGAAGTATCACCTTATTCTGATGTCTTCTGGTACTTCGTTAATGGAAGGAACCCAGCCGTAGCGTTCTGACAGTAGATTCAGAAAGTAGGGGCATTGGTTCTCCTCTTTACACCTGTATTTGTACAATATCAAACAGTATCAATATCAGATAGTATCAATATCAAATAATATCAATATCAGAAACTATCAATATCAGACAGTATCAATATCAGACAATATCGATTGATGGTATTAATGTCAAACAGTATCAATATCAGACAGTATCAATATTAAACCCGGTCCGTATCAATATTAAACAGTATCAATATCAGATCGTATCCATATCAGACAGTATCAATATTGTGGTATAAATATGAAACAGTGTCGATAGAAGATAGTATCAACATGAAGCAGTATCATTATTAGATAGTATGGATATGAAACTATCAGTATTAGACAGTATCAATATCAGACAGTATCAATATCAGACAGTATCAACATGAAGCAGTATCATTATTAGATAGTATCGATATGAAACTATCAGTATTAGACAGTATCAATATCAGACAGTATCAATATCAGACAGTATCAACATGAAGCAGTATCATTATTAGATAGTATCGATATGAAACTATCAGTATTAGACAGTATCAATATCAGACAGTATCAATATCAGACAGTATCAACATGAAGCAGTATCATTATTAGATAGTATCGATATGAAACTATCAGTATTAGACGGTATCAATATCAAACAGCATCAATACCAGACGCCATATGAATACCAAACTTTAGGTTCAGGTCAACATGAAAATTCTGTTTTACCCTTCTGTCTCTATCCACATTACTATCTCAGTCTGCCCCTTCCCCATATTGCCATCTGATCTGTTTCGGGGATGTTCTCTAAGGGTTTGGAATTCAATTTTCACACCGCAATAATTTAAGAAGGATGGGACGTGTTTGAGTTTTCCATCCCATGATTTCTAAAGCATTTGCACTACACCCTCTGCCGACTTCAAAAGATTGATAGTCTCATCTGAGAGGAACGAACGTCTGAGACTTCAACAACCGTAACTTTGTATGTATATGCTGTAACTTTTGTTCTATTTGTATGAAGTTTCGTGCTGTATTTCTAAAATCATGTTGAAATACATTATGTTCATTTTTTGACTGTGCAGCCTGTGTACTTTGTGTATGTAGCGTCAAATTTTCGTGTTGAGATCTGAATTGTAACGCGGTTTCACATTTTTTCACATGGAATTCACTCGCCGAATGTAACAGGGCACATTGAACTTAGTATTCTAAACTGGTCAAATACTTTGTATTTCAACGTACTTTAGTTAGGGGGAATAGACTCGAAATAATGGCGATAATAATCAGTTGATAAAGAAATTGCACATAACAGTTACCTGTCAATCTCTGAGAGACATGTCTGTATAGTGGATGCTGTCGTTGAATCTTTTGGTATACCCCAGCGGAGGTCGCACTCAATCAGTCTCAATTTCCGTGGGTCACACCATTCCCTGAGTTTTGGGAAAACTCTCTTCACCAGGTGCTCTCTCTCGGCGTGCATGTCACTGAATGTGCTGCTGACAAACAGACGAATGGTCTTCCAGCCTCGTCTCTGCAACAAGAGGATGTAGTTTATTTCACATGTTGGATGACGGAAATTTTAAATCAGGCGTCTGCACAAGACCTTGTGTCAATCATTTAAGGCAGAATGCCCACATTTGGACTCTCAATTTTTTCAATATTTTACTGACCTACCGCTTCGAATTCTAGGGCCTCATTTTAAAGCTCTCGGAGTGAGAACGAATTTCACTGTCTTGGTTTCTCAAATAGCTAAAGTTTATTTTTCCTTATGGGATGGTGGCCGTTTGAAATTTCAAAAATCGCTAAATGTCTGGTATAATTTGTTTATAATGTATAAAACTGCATGGTGACCTTGGTTTAAAATGTCATTGAAGGAAAACTGAGCAAAAAATTTAAGTCTTTCACTTTCGAGGCACATACCAGCCAGCTTAATGTTGATAGTTAAAGGACAACGTAGGATGTAAAACTATTACTTTGGTATGTACACCCCATAAATATTCTCTAAGTTAGTGTAAAATGCCAAGAAAGAACCCCTAGTTCGTTACATTTGTAGTCGGGCTATACTACATCTGTCGCTTTGATAAACTCAGCTCCTATCGGTATTTTTATACCTAGATTTCAAAAGTCAAAACAGCGTTATTTCAGCTGACATCTATTTATTCCAGGTTTTCAATACCAGCTGTATATTTTTGTCAAAATACATTTATCTGCAGGACATACATGGATACTTACCACCTGTTATAATATTGCTAATATTTCGATATGGAAAGAAGTCATAAAATTTCAACGAGAAAATATTTCGGACTTTTACAGCGACCAAGATAGAATAAAGGACGTTGACCTCTCTCTAAACAGTGGCCCGGGGACATCGCGATCGCCATTGACTCGCTTCTCCTGTCTATTGTTTAATAGCTGTCACTAACACGCCAGCGAGCTGTCACAGTATTTGCAGTAGCGTTAGTAACCTGTTGTATTTTAACGTGGGCCCCAAGCATTCTGTTCAAATATAATCATACATACGTTTTATAAATATAACCTGACCTGACTTCATGTTCAGACATTTAAAGGGATCGCCTATGCTCCTATGACGATGGTCTCTACTACCTCCATGCTGTGACAAAGCAGACAGAGCTGAGCTGGTCACATTCTGCACAGCTATAGAATCATTGAATAGAATGCTTACCTCTTTCATGACTTGCAATACTTTATCTGCTCCCTTTTCAATACGAAATTTGACCGCTTCACACCACCATTCGTTGTTTGTCACTACTACCGCGGCTGCATACGAAGGTGTCGCCACTCTTGACCCGTCCATCTCGTTCACGGGAGTTGACTCCGAACCCGAACACCCGTTACCCATTTTACTGTCGCCGATCTGACCGCAAGATTGAACGCTTAAAACCACCTATTGCTTCCTTACGCGATCGAACAGCCTAGGCTATGGTGTTATCATTATCTGGTGGTCGATGCTCTTATTATGAATGGTTAAAGGCAGAAAACGCACAGACTTATAAAGTGATTATTCTGACGTATAAAGACTTTGTGTCCTTTCGCAGGTGTGTAGCCGCAATGGTTTGTGCCGTACCGCGGCCCACGTTCACTTCCGCCTACAATTGTTTGACCTGGTTACCCAGACGACGGTCAATGTTTAGTTGCTCTATGCATTAGAAAGCCATTCAAGTCTATGATTGTTGTGTAACTAGTGCGGCGTAATGACATATTGAATTGATGAATAACAGTTTTATTTTGTGTTTGAAAATGTGGCATTAACGAACAAATTATACTTCTTCAACCCTCATATACTTTCTGAGGAAACCCTTCCAATTTTTGTAAATTGTATTTTTATTTACACACGTCATGAGAACATGGACGCTTTCACCCAGAGTAACCTCTGGCAAATATTCGATAATTGTTTCACTTCACGCGTGGTTTCACTTGCACTGCAGAGGGCGAACCTGCACGAGCAGACTATTGCAGCATTGGTGGTATTCATAGGAGTTGTTTGAATCTCATAGAGTTCATCTATATCGATATCTTCTCGGTGTAGTCCGAACAAATGCGAAGATCAGTCATCGCTATATTACAAAACAACAGTGAGGGGACAGTGACAAAACATGGTGTGAATGCCACTGGTCGAATTATCAATAGCATGTGTAGTCTATAACCTGCCTGCAACATTGAGAGCTCTCAATGCACATTACGCAACTGCTTTAAAGCATTGTCACTAATGAATCAACCGCAAAGACGAGCGCATTGTGTAATGGTCACTTGCTGTAGACATGTTGCGTTATTGAAGGGCATCGACAAATTCTTGTGATCAGCATCATAAGATGAGCATTCGGTGGATTTGTGTGCTTAAACTCGAATTAAGCGAAGAATCTGATAATTATCGGTTACATAATCACAAAATTTAGTTATTGTCTACACTGATGATACCTACGTATTTCACAAAATGACCTTCCATAATTAGTTTAACTCAACAACAAGCAAAATTTATGAGATGTTTCATAGAAGGCGGAAAAATCCCATACAATGAGACCACCAAATATAAATAATACAGTCCTCGCATAGGATATTTTCCGGCCCTTCCTGAGGCTGGTCCAATAACATAATGGACAATGCAATATATTATGAATGACTAACAAAACACGTCAAATTTATCCAATCTTAGAGTTTTTGAATAAATGAACTGTAGGCCTACATGCACACAATTATATGACAAACACTTATTGCAAGTGCGCAATCTATTTATTTGCTGTGTATTATATTTTCACTGCACATTGAAGTTGTATTGACCAGCAATATTACCCAACATATTTATAAAAATACTCCATTACATTCATTTGGTCACTGAGTTTGTCGTTTGTCGAGTTTTGCTGTATTTTAGTCTTAGTCAGACTCTCGTGTAAAGTGTTCATTTTATGTTTTGTCTTCATGTGTCTAATGCTACACGACAGATTAGCGGTAAAATCAAACACTTGCAGAACGCAGTTCCCATGGCAACTAGTCAAGGACATCTAGTAACGTTCATCTCCACGACAATTTACATGAGCTAGCAAAAATCGGTCTTGCAAATGCAAATCCACAGTGCCATGTCTTATCTCTACATAATTTATGTACTGCAAAACGGGTACCCGTAAACCTACTTCTGAGCAACAACGATTTTGAAGAGAAGCGCAACCACATTGCACGTTAAACTCGGCGAACTGTGACCTTACACAACTACTGACAATCTCAGTCGTTTGCTTTGTCCACTATTGTGAAACAAAGATCTCAGTCAGGCAATGGCGTATTTGATCCTATTTTAACAAGAAAGGTTTCATATTGATGGTAGACAGATGTTGCAACTCCTGACCTAGAAACAACCTCACCTGGAGGGCAAACTCTGTCGAGTGATTTTCGATAAAGCTCCACCCGATGCGAGCCATTGTATTTTATCTCATTAAATGCTGTAGTAAAGCATTATACGGGAATCTAGAATGAACAAAAATACTATGCAGTTTAAATATTTAAAAGGAAATGGTTCACACTATTTTATGTTTAACATTGCAGAAAGTCTCAGGCAGTGTTACTACTGTGCTCAATTTCCTTGTAATAGCGCTGATCTCAAATGACGTCATTTATAAATATTTGTCCGCATATTCCGCATAAACGACAAAAATAAAACCTGCCATTGTTACAGAGGCTACTAAAAGTCACAGTAATTCTTATGAATTTATGACTCAGACGATAAGCTGCAATGACAGCCGACCATGCAACAACGAAATTTGTCCGAATTTCAGGCAGCCTTGTCCGATGTCGTGCGCGTGCAGCTATATTTAGTAACACACCTGAAATCGCGATCAACGCTATTCTTTTGATTTTTGCAATTGTGAGACATCATCAAGGACTAAGCATATTAATTGCACTGCACTCATTGAAAGTAGGACTGAATATACCTAAAAGTCATGATTATCTCAGATATCGCTAAGAGACTTCGTAAACCGGACTGATTAAAAATTGTGTAACAGTTTGTGATTTGCGAAATATTCAGTTTTCTACAAAGGCATGAAGCAAGTTAAGTTAACAAAGACAAATCGGATGGACGGATGATGATTTGAATACCGTTCACTAAGGCTGATAGGAAAAACGGAACTTATTGTATTAACTTAAAGCCCCAGTGCTGCTAACTTTTGATGATAATTTCACCATTTTTATTTTGAATGTGAACCATAATTCCTTGTTCTTCTCCCCAAAGAATGTTGATATACACAGTATCCAGCTTGTCAACTCAGCCCCTATGGTTGTAAAGTGCATTGTTATTGTTGAAAACTGACTTCTGGTCCGGACTAGAATTCAAATGTAAACAATATTCATGCATTTTACACATATAGACGCTAAGTTGACAAGCTAAATAGTGGGTGTTTCAACATCCTTCAGAGAGTAGCATAAGAAGTTGCAATTGATTTATAAAATAAAAATAATGAAAAAACCATCGAAAGTTAGCAGCACTGGGGCTTTAATTTAGTGAAGCTTTGGAATGCCCCTGGTATGCAGTTTATATGTCGACACTTGAAGCCCTATACAGAGCGCCCTCTACTTAGAATTTCTGATCCTCATTTCCAATCGCAAATTGTGTTTTGTTTGAAGGTATATTCACCAGCGATTGAGGAATTTTGTTAAAAGTAAAGGAATAAAGTGTCGATGAGTTGTAAATTGGCCTCTTTAATACTATGGCATTGAGTAAGGGTGATAGTTTAACATTTTAAATTTGTCTTGGAAGCTGATATATTGTTGGTTGTTTCATTGTGGTTTTATACATTCCCCCTCACTTTTTTGTCATTTGAGTCGAATATTGATATTTTAACTGTGTAATTCCGATTGTAAGCTCAACATTGAATCTCAACACTAAAAACTATTACCTATAGATTTCCAAGATTTGTTGTCATGACACCAAGAGGTCAGGACATACCATTCTCTGATACTTATGCGGACACACTAAACTTTTACCGCCATATTTCAAAAAGAAAAGACAGGAAGAAATGGATAGTCTTACAAAAGCTCTCGCCAAAAGCCCAAGCTTTTGTTGACAGTTATTTATTTCAGTATTGTTACAGCTATTGAACCCAAATATTGCGTCAAATAATTAGTCATGGAGAGATTATGTGATTTTTTGTTTGAATCGTAGTATAATTCTAGCTATGGCGATATGTACACCATTGACAATTTTGAAATAATCGCGTTAGCATGCAGGGAGTCCCTGTGGAGCATACGCCTACCCTTTTACGGCCTCGTGTAGATGGTAACGGGAAACAAGAAATTGCAAAAGAACTAAACGTCGTTACCCCAACGCTTGTTGACACAACGCAAAATTACCAATAATATATAGTATCGTAATATTGTGCATATATGTGTAACACGATTGGAACTAATTTGGTATAATTGGATGGTTTAAGTAATGCCGATTTAATCTACAAATGTGATCTCATCTGCTTTTCTTTTTACATTACACACTTGTTTTTATGAGTAATTTGTAATATTGGAACATTCAGCTATACGGCACCTAACACTTTCAAGAAATTTTCAAATATGAAAATCCAATTATCCCAAATTAGTTCCAATCGTGTTGTGTGTAAGTCCCAATTCTAGTTAAGCTAAAATGTAGAATTCATGCATATGAATAGACGATAGTATGGCCGGGTCGATCGGATATGTGAACTTGCAGCCGATTGGCCAAAGATGGATTTGGAAGATGTCTTTATTTGGCCGTAATTCTACGCTATGTCATCAGAAGAACGCAGGGATGGCAGTGGCACAGGTGTGTGTGTGAAAGCATGAAAAGCTATATTAGGGGTTGAATAAGCTTATCTAATGCATATGGGGAGTGCACACGATGAGGAAACTGTTATGAATCATTATAGTTGGTAAAATTACTTTTTAAACCAAAGAATATAATTAAAGGTATTTAAATAATGCAACATTGCAGACGGTATTTATCTGAACGAACTTTATTACAAACATGTACCTGTGTGGTCATGAACATTATTCATTATCATAAGCATGTACATTCTATACTGGAGCAGGAACGTTTAAAATTTAAATTTACTATTTCACTGATTTGATTCGTCAGAGTATTTGTTCACGATTTGTGATGAAACAAAAAACAGCAACTTTCCGTGTTATTAAAGTATATGCTGAAAGACTCGGACGGTTGAACTTCTAAAAATCCTAATTGGTTTGATGAATGGTTTACTCAATATAGAGTCTTGTTAGCTAAAACGAACTGCAAACTTTTTACAAAATGCATCAGATCGTCTAAGAACATGAAATGCGTTTGTGGTTTTCTTGGTGGTTTCCTTCATAATATCTTCAAACATTTTTGCAATTCTTAAACTTCTAGCAGTCGCTCACAACTATTAAAGCAAATATATTTTACATTGAAGTTTTCATAGTCTTACCAATATGCTACACTTCCAGCCACGGCCAAGCAACATCGCTTGCACATTCAACACAATCTGACTGCGTTGTACAGTCAGAAAAAATGTGGATAACGTTCACCTAAAATTTGTGCTAGAGTCCTCTCGTTATAAAAAGCATACGCACCAATTCCTGAATGAAATCAAGCACATATTACGACCATCATTGGCCGCCTTGTTGCTGGAACTATACGACTTTCCCCCTAGGCCTTGAAGAAAGGTCAAATCAGTAACACTACTCGATGACATGGCAGCGAAACATAGCAACGAGAAAAGTCAGTTTTGGTTTGCATTTCAGCATTACACCGAGAAATATGATCAAACATATCTACGGTGTAACCTATGCATATGATGATTGTAAACAAACATAAATTTTATTTTTGTAGATATGTACTTAGACTACTATATATTTCATACTCATAAGCTTACTAAGGCAATTTGCCATAGCTGCATCATGCATTATTCGGACCGATAAGCATCAATAAGGCAAAATATTAAGGTTACACTGAAAAGATGTGTTCGTTGTAAGTAATTTCTCAAACTATTTACTGGTAGTCGTATACTGAATCGAATGTCTTTGTCCTCCTCAGTAGCTATCGACTTTGACGAATTTGTCGGTGTTGTTTCCGCTTTCTTTTCCCGATGCGCACAGATTGGTATTCAAACCGATATCATTGTTTTTCTTCACGTTAACGTTGCTCTTTGTCATCTGCTCACCTTCTCTGTATCTCTTGTAGCGTGATCTACACCAGCGCAGGCCTATAACGGAGAAAGCGCCGAGAAAAAACATGGCCGACGCTACGGTGAGCGCCAATGATACCGACATGCAGTCTGGAGAATCGGTAACAATTCCGACCTGATGGTTGGCACCGCTCTCTGAAATCATACTGGTATCAACTTCTGTTGCGTGTTCCGTCTCTTCTCCGTCTAACTTGATTGTTGACACAGCGGCTGAAGTTCCAACCATATTTGTTGCTTGGCAACCAATATGGAAATTAGTGTAATCCTTCAAATTAACACGAAGTTTCAGTATTTGTCGATCAGACTTCTCAAGAATGTCGTATTGCCCATGAAGTAAGGCCTCAGACACCGGTTTGTGGTTAACGTGCCAGGTGTAATCTAACACAGTTGGGTTCGCCTTGGCGGAACACGTAAACGTGAGATTATCAGCGACTTGCCCTTTATCTGAAATACGCGACAGTGAGACAATCGGTGAAAATTTCACATCAATTGGTCCAATGGTGCAAAGTTTATCCTTATCCAGGTTAAAGTGCTCCTCAACACAGGAAATGTAAGCTCCGTCATCATTTGCTGATAGCGACCACGTATCCAGCACATCTACTCTATCAGGACGAATCAAAGACCCCTTTTTATCTTCGCCATCTTTTCTCCAAAATAACTGAACTCCGTCCCCGGAATTACGAGACAGACAAGCTATAACTATATCATTTCCCTCTACAAATGAGTCACGTGGATTTAAAACATGACAGGATGGATAAATACGAGGGGCAGAGACGACAGAAACAGTTACAGTGTCCGACTTCGTTGCATAATATGGTTCGTTCCGCCGGTAAATTACGCAGGTGAAGTTTCCTGAATCTTCTTGCTTGACTTCCTGAATTTCTAAATCGAAGACCCCAGAGCCGACCTCACCGCGTACGTGATAACGGGATTTAATGTTCGGTATACCAAGCATAGTCGGATTCAAAATCCTACGATCGTGCGAAATTGTGTAAACACCTTTCATCCAATGAACAACGAACATGTCACTGTTTAAATTGTCAATTTCGCACGACAGAACCACCGAATCGCCCTTGATCGCTACTTTGTGTCCCGGATGTTGTCGAAACTGTGGCGGTGTGACTTGCACGGCAGCGAGCCTCGACCACATGATGAAATGAGAACCACTGTACAACAAACACCTGTAATGTCCCGCGTCTCTCGGCACAACGTTGTGGATAGTTAAGTTGTGCTGCCCTTGTTGGTTGTAACGTTCCTGATATACGTATCGCTCTCTGCCATGGATATACTTGTAGCTATCCTCTGTATTGTTCATCTGCCAAATCACTCTGTATTCAGACTTGTCTCCTATCATGCCGTCAATTTTACAGTGGAGCACGGCATTTGTACCCTCAGTAAAATCTGCATCCTCGGGTTGTTCAACGAAGATAGGTTCGCATTGAACAGCGCTGTAGAATACCAAATTCAATGCCACAGTCAGCGGAAGAACCAGACCTTCAAACATTTCGCAGTCAATGACAGAACAACGCCCACACTAAACGTATGTACAGAGACAGGTGTTTAGTCTGTGAAAGCTTTCAGTTGACTGTGTCCTTCGTTAAGGTTTACCGGGGTTTATGAAATATGCTATTGAGGAGTAAGATTTCAATTTCCTTCATCCTTGGTTTTTTATTCTTTTATGACGTCACCCAGGAAGCCACGTGACTCTGTTCACAATGGTGAATGCAAAGTTGTACTTTGGCGAGAGGATAACCGCTGAACTGCTGACAGGACGACCATGACAATTCTAACATGAATTCTCTTGTCGAAAAAATAAGGCTCAGAGAAGTAACACTACTTTTATTATAACATGACGTGAGCATATTTTGCCTGTGAATTAAAAGTCGGACATATTTGGATAATTTGACAATCAGTCCATACTGATATTTGATGCACAATACGATACGCTGTGAATTCATTTGAAACTCGTACTGTAACAGCTACCTCAGATACACTATGGACCATTTATTTAAAACCAAATGTTTCTAAAAAACAGTGAACCAAACTTGCAAAGCAGAACTTTGTACAGAACTTCCCCCCAAGTGGCTGGCGAAGTATTTGCAAGGCCTAGGCAGTTATCCCCTCCCCGGACCCGCTGTCGAATCTGTTGGGTGTCCCCCCTACAAGTAACCAAATGATGTCAATTACATCAAACTATAACAAGGGACTAAATAGCGGGAAAATGAACAGAATTCAAAGTGAACACATTTATTTTCTTCTCCAGAACATGCGTGTACCTCATGACTCATTCAAGTACTGGATACTTTGCTACAATAATTTTACTTAAAGTATTGAGCATTTGTGACTGCAACACAAACTTTAGATATCAGTGTGTAAAGAATCAGTATAATAAATTCAAGGTTGATTTTGCGCAATAAACGCAAACATTGAAAGTCACGTGAGTGGTTAAAGAGATTGTCATCGTATAGATCAGGTAAATGTATTCAAACATAGATATCTTCTGTGTTTTATATAATTCTACACTCATTGAGAACTTTTCTTTCTCTTAACATCATACATTTTCTGCAAAACACAGACTGATAGAAGATTTTGGAGGGGGTTTCAATGACACATAATGTTTTGCTTGGCCTGAAGGAGATAACTTTCAGAATTGAAAGAATCAGCTTCTTTGAAACCATAGAATTTACTTCCCTCTGGCTTGTCTATTCCAAACAGATTACACGCCTTCGACTCGGACACGCACGATCTGCACTAGTTTTAGGCACCCCTTTCGATTCTCCCGGTCCCGATGTGTTTTGAATGTAGCGTTATGTGTGCGGCCCCAGTATAAGACTACAATTTCATCGGTTGAACATCACCTCGATTAGCACTGCTATTTGCTACAAGTTCAAATCCCGTTGGGTGTAATTATGAGAGAACAGAAAATTTAAAGACAGCGAGGTCATGTGAGCATGAAACGCAGGAAAATGTCAATTTCTTTTAAAACTCAGATATGATATATACGCTTCCCTCCAAATATATTACAGTCATAAGTCGTGCGTGGAAACACTGTCGTTTCTCCCTTTGGTAAGATGAGTCAAACAAGATAAACTTTCACGCCAATTTCACCACTAATTTCTCATGTATTATACTATTTTTCGATTTCAAGACTGATGAACAAAAAAGTGAGTAAGTATGACTGATTCTAATGGGAATCGCTCATTACTATTTGCATAATCTTACAGTCAAAGTTTTCGGAATTCTGACAATCGAGATCGCCATTGTTGTCAAACTTCCTTTGCTATGTACAGGAGCGATCACATGCACATGCACTTCTAAAAGACGGAAGTCATTGATCTTGACTGGACGGAAACCAATCTATTCTGGACGGAAAGAGATTGTATATTTCTCATATCTGTTCTTTGGATTCCCGGGGGGGGGGGGTAAATGAACAATAGTAGATGACCCTCCTTGAACTTTGATAAGCGAATGTTCGTTTTAATAATTTTAATGTTTATATGTATCCGTGTCCGTTTTGATGTTTATGAAAAAACTCGAAAAAGACTAGCTTATACATTGTACTGGCTTATAGCTTGTACCTTTAATTATTTTGCAATAAATGTCTACAATTTCTATCATACCCGTAAACTTTCAAAGTACAAGAAGATAATGAAATTACATTTTACATTTGAAGTAGTTACAGTAGCCTGGAGAGTGGGGTTTATGATTAGAGTATTTTGAAAGTTTGGCAAATGAAAACCAGGGCGAAACAAAGGCCTTTCCAGATGAAACGGTAATGGCGCAGCAGTGGCGAGCTACAGAAACGATAACTGGCCTTAAAACAGGCGCAAAACTGACAAATTCCACAAGATGTGAACGGAAAAGGCATCCAAACAATCTTTTTGTGTATTTAAAGCTGGAAAAGTGTCTTAAGGAGCAATAAAATGTCAATAAATATGAATGTAAATACACTACAATATCGGATAATAATGATTTTTTGCCTTTGGGTGTGTCAATTACATGCATTTACACTCAGACGCATTAGGCCAAACAGTAAATTGTGCCGAGATTTCGATAAAGTGAACCCAATTTAGATACAGAACAAATAAAGAAAATAAGAAAACAATTTCTTGTATCTGCCATCTATCCGTGTTTATCTGGAATTGTTTTTGTCTCTGCTGACTATGGCGTCACATGATTGCGATGACTCACACGACTAGGAATAGGTATTCACATGATTTGTGCGGACGAAAACAAATCCTACAATGAACGGAAAGTGTTTTGACGGTTCATACAACCGTTAAGTTGATCCCTGGCTGTCAACCAACATTGGAAGGGGAATGACCTTCCTTGGCACTTGTTTTGGTGAACTTAGATCGATCAAATTAAAGTGTTTAATAAACGTTGGTCTTTAATGCACACATGTATGTAAAATATAGGGAGTGCTCTAGTTGTAATTGTTTTATTTTCGGGAGTACAAATAAGTTTCGGTCGTGTCTATGTGACGTCCCGTTGTATGTTTCTTGTATGTACTTTCTTCATTTTCAATTTTTGCCTTTTATTAGATTTACATTTTGTATTTCATATTTTAACTTTTCTGTAAGTGGCTGCCAACTGGCGCTGTTGACGAGAATAAAATAAATAAAACGAAAATAAAAATTATATGAACTAAAATTAGGTTATAGGTTTGACTTAAAACGGTCTAAAATGGGGTCATGAATTAACCCCAGCTGATTTTTGATGTGTGTCTGTCATATTTGCTCCATTTATAGTATAGTTGACTCCATTCTTAACGCGAACTGTCGATTTGTATATGTGTCAAATGTAAATACTGGTCAAAATTTTACCGCGTTAATGAATCTGAAAGTCAACATTTACTTGACATATAGTCGTGAAGTAAGAACGGCCTTCTAGCGTTACACGAACTAGATTAGCAGCATATCAAAGTTTGATATCAGGTCATGGTCAACAGTTCTCTTCTTAGTTAACGGAAACACAAACTCGAATTTCTTTGTCGCCCCACTGAAGTAGAGGGTAACTATGTAAAATTAACAATTCTGAAATGCCAGTGTCTATTGTAAATGACATTATTTGCCCGAAAAAGCAATTCACATGAGGTTATCTAGTCATCACAGAGCCCGCCCCTGAAATTGGCTCTGAGAAAACTTTTGTTTTTACTCAGAAACTACAGCAGTGTCTGGATATCGTCTGTATCACTGCCTCTTCTTAATTTCCTCGTCCGTTTACGGAATACTATTTTCGGTTTTTGTGTCCATCATAAAGAAAATAATATTTGAGTTGTTAGAATTATGAGTAGAACACGTGGTTGGCCCGTATAAATGTCATAATCTTTAAACTCAACCATTTAATCCAAAAGATGATGTCACTCGGTCCTTTGATCATCCTCTGGTCGTATATTCTCACGAAGTTCTATATTCTCTTCTGTCTTAACTGCACTTCCATTTGTCAGAGCATGGCCGCCACGTTCCAAGACAGGGGTCGAATAATTTGAACTGTCGGCTTCCCCAGCTGTACTGCGAGCCAAGTACATCGCTCGCGACGAAACGCTGTTCAAGCGTGGATGACTTGTCGATTCTGATGCACCGGAATAAATACTTTCAATTGACATCCCATCATGCAGCTCTTCCTCGGCCTTCATTTTTGTCCTCCAAAAGAAATAGCCGATGATGATGGCCGTGACCAATATGACACCAATACTTAAAACAACTCCGACGCCGACAATTATCATCAGCCTGACTTTTGACAGGTCAACTACCGCGTATAAATCGTCTGAAAATAATAAAGAAAGGAAAAGGAGACATTGTGTGACGGTGTGTGATGTATAAACGGCGAAAATGTCATATATGTTTTGATATCGTGCAGTATGAACTCTTGCAAGTACTTGTAGTCTAATTTACATGCATCAAATTGATTGATATTACTTCACAATACCAAGACATAAGAAGAAGAAAACAAAACAACAAGAAGTAGCCCCTGATAAAAATAGTTATGCCTTCATTGACCCCGTAACTGCTCTAACCTGGGACGTGAAGCATGTTTTCAAAAAAAGAAGGGGCAAGTAACATAGGTACAGACAGAACAGAATGCAAAAGAAAATAAGTCCTGGTTTCTCGTTGTAGTTAACAGAAAAAATGCCTATCGCCCGACACTTAGATGTCTATATTTAAGTTAGTGCTAGGATCCCGAGCGGTTGTCATAGGGGATGGTAAATATTGTCGATTTGTGACGCCATTCGATCCCTTTAGACGAATAAAACACGTTCAAGGAATGTTTACTTAACACGGTCAAGCAGAAGTTAAATTTAATATATTGTTTGGGTCTTATTCGCGGAATGTTTATACAAAGTGCCCGGATGTCTGACACACATACACAAATATGGAGTTTAGAGGTTTTCATAACACACATAAGTATCCTTGCTACAATGCCAATAATTTATCTGACATAAACGTACAAATCTATCGTCTGCGAAACCTTCATCGTCGTTTCTAGAATCGATCATTGGAATAAAAGACAGAATATTTGCAGAACGCATCTTTGATGAAAGGGAGAAAGGCTTTCCAGAAACAAGGCACAGAGACCATTGGCAACACTACTTTGTTCTATTCTCGAAATGCAAAACATCAAACCGATGGAGAATGATCATTAAATACAATAACAAGCCTTACTGAAAAATTACGCAGCAAAGAGAATGACTATGAGTATTTATGATAGATTTCAGGGAGACTGAACATCAACAGCCATACCAGAGTGGGAGCCAGTGTTAACAAACATGGGCACACCAGTTCGGCGTATTTCAGAGTGGGAGTCAGTGTCAACAAACATGGGCGCATCAGTTCGGCGTGTTTCTCACCCCGGATGGAATCATACTAGACTTTGTTTACTGATATAGTTACCTCTGCACGGGCCTTCCAAATCATCTTCATCGGCGGCATCGATACAGTTGTCAACGCCATCACATGTCAGACTATGGTGTATACACATGCCACTGTTGTTAAAACAAGGAAAACAATATCCTTCTGCAAGAGTGTGAAACCAACATTAATGAGAAACTTCAACTAATGACGAACAGAACTGCTTAGGTTATCTGTGTTGGATAAAATTCTTTGGAACGATACCTATTTATATCAAAATATACAAACTGCCTGCACGTATTGGTGCACTTACGACAATTTCTCCTTTCTGGGTATTTTGTCGCTGCTGACTATTACAAAGCGGTGTGACAATTTCAATTTGAATTTTATTACACCAAATAAATGCATTCATAAATTCACGAATTGAATAAAATTCAAAAATGTACAATAAGTAACAAGAGTTAACAAAACACAGTTGTGATGATCAAAATATTACTGAGTCCAACAAGAAGAAAATAAATATGACAATACATCATGGCATCAATGTATGTTACATCATGTGATCTAGAGTGACGTGACCACTGTTTGTAGACTTTGGTGTGACAGCTTACTTTTGATGACACAAACAACATTTTGAATTGAAAAAAGTGTTACTGTCACTCACCTGCAACACTATGAAACGAAGTAAAAATGATTCTGAACACGGCAAGTGGTGCTGTGCTTCTCCTCAATCGTAGTGTGATCCCATTGGTTGTTGTGTTGATTGGTCCGGGAACAGTTTGATTTCCAAGGAGAGGATCCGAACACAGTCCACCAGGTTTTGTCAAAGGGTCATCGGTGTTGTTAAAACCGTCGTAAATTTCTAGTCTATGGTTTCCACAAGTCCTCGGGTCGTTGGAAATGACACTGAAGTGTTCAAATCTTAGATTTATCTTCCATTCGTCTCCTGTTCTGAATGATATGGTACAGTCGTACTTAAAGAAGCTGGCCATACTTCCATCGTCTTCGGCGACTATGATTCCGCCGGTTTGTATTTTGTATGTACCACAGTGACTGGATTCGTCTTTACCGTACATTCTCACTGCAGACCAAATCAACACAAGAGCAATGGTTAGGACAATTCAGAGGCATATGACCATGTCAAGTCATCTCTATTTTCTCACTTTTCATCCTTATTTCGCTGCTGTTGTCAAGTTTACGTCAGTGTGTACGTTTGATTCATGGAAATTCCACAAAAGTAAAATCAAGTAACATGATACTATGAGGTTAGCAAAATGACTTGCCCATACCCTTCAGGTTCTGTGTCTTGATTTTTCTTTCAGTTTGTTTTTCTTCAAGTGCTACGGAGTTTATCGAATGAAAGAGCCTGCCAAAGCCAACAATTTCTAGGAACACTCTAAAGCGTTTTTGAATGAATTTACAATATGGAGGGAAAATTGAAAGCAGTTCAAAACTGTTCTCCGCCGTCCATTTGAAAAATTTCCAATCCCGCCCATCAATCCCACACCAGGTAAACTCTCTGCTGGCCATCTACCAAAACAAATGGCTCCAATTCCTCTCCCCGCTTCTTCCCCTTCCAACTATTACACCCAACAAAAGAAGGAAATCAACTCAGAGTCTACATCCAAGCTGTCTGTCGAGCGGTTTTACTATTATACCCATACTTATCCCTGCCCATTGATAGAGAAAAAATGCCCGCTCATCTTTCGACGCCTTTCGCCCTACTTTCAAACACCATTTTTCGCAAGCAGTAACCTTGTTGGTAGCCGCTATTGGCAATTAAAATAATTTCGCCTGAAGGGATAAACAAGTCTGTGTACATCAAATTCTGTACTTGTTTTATCTCTTGGGGAAAAATCACCTCTGATGTCACAAGGGTTTCACTGTTTCTGCAATTGGTTGACCCGCGTGGCGAGAACGTGACTATCTTTCGTTAACGTGTATGTCTAAATTTGCACTCAATGAAGGTTTTTAATTTGAGCCTTTTTCAATCAGAGGGATTGAGACGCTACGCTTGAACCAAAGTAAACGATTAATATTTTATAGCATGAACGAAACAGTCATATTAGTTTGAAGATTGTTACCTATTATGTCAGAAAGCATGATTTTGAACTCGGCCAACAGACATGCGAGGATACAGAATACTTCTTCTGACCAATGACTGCTTATCTTTAGAGCTTTATTTTTAATTTATGCTCCGCTCCATTTTGATACACCTATCAGCCATATAACAAAGCAACTTCCATATAATACATTTCAGGTTTTTCAAGGACGGGAAAACTTTAGAATCTGATGTGATTCCCTAAAAGTCTTCTTTGTAGATGCCAGACTTAATCTAAACCAGTGGTCAACACTCAGTTATGTTTTCAAAGTCTGTTTTGCCTCAATTTACTGCGGTCACAACTGTTGGGACCTCGCTGATTTTTATATTCGCCGCAAGTATGCAGGCCCAGCTACCAGTGTGTAACTTCGGCTCTGTGAAGTTTTACGACGGAAGAAATAATTGTTGTGGACTGTTACCCATTAATACATGGGATAAATAATGAATACTTTCCGATGCGTTTTGATTCACTCCATTATGGCAACTGAGTTATGGAATTGAATTTTCATTCTCTGTTTTACATTGTAATGGTTTTAATTGTTTCTTTATCACCATATCTGCATAACATCTGACTAGGAGTGAATGCGGTACACGCAGCCCCCCCCCCCCCCCCCCCGCCTCAAATTACCATTCCAGACCGCATCGCTTTCACAACTTCATTATGTCTTTCACAGTAAGTGATGGCAGATGTGTCCCGAGGCGTGGGCAAATGACCTGACCGCAGTGGAATTTCAGGCATCAACGGACTTCCAAGAACGTAACATACCACCTTTGATTTGTCAGCAGTTCAACCCTATCAATCTATAATCGTGTTTAGTTTATCCAAATTAAAGACATTGTTACTTGAAGAACTAAATTAGCCCTGGCTGATTTAATTCATCCAGTCCACTTTCGGCACTTGTATTTCTAGTATTTTATTTCCCAACACGCATCACTCAAAAACATGGGAACAAACTGATATTGAATTTTCATAATAACTACCATATTTAAAATATCCAACTATCCAAATCCGCGATTTTTATAAGAAATCCTCACTTAGAATATCAACTTTCTGTCTTTTGGGTTTATTTTTCCTCAGATTTTGAACAGCTGAAGAAAGGTTTTTGTGAGCGTCTGTCGCTATGATTAAAAATATAATGGTAGAACTCTGAAGGTTCAAGTACTCTAAAGGTTAACACGCTTAATCCAGCTTACTCTACATTTTCTTTTAATAACGTCGACACGATTAAGCTTCCTTCCAGCAGCGAGCCACAGAGATACTAATTTGAACCTTGTAGTGAATTGTGACCTCGAGTATCGTTGTCAATAAATCTTCGTGCCATAAACCTGCCGATGCATCACGGCTTGCATAGTGGTTTGTTGGACTATGGTGACCATAGCGACGATAGCAATGTTCTTTTTCGCTGCATTCTTTAAAACGAACTACACTGTACACTTCACAGCTTCACGGCACGAAAATCATTCCGGTCACAACATTAAACACTGAAATATTCTAGGGCATGGTTATGCAGACATAATAATGTTACTTCAGCTGTGACAGTATGAAACAGAAAAATTAATTTCACGATAACATCTTTATTGCATGCTCCGTCTACAGGTTTACGCTGTCAGTGAAAGAGACTCACGTTGTACACCAGTTTAATAAAACACCTATCCAAGGCTAATATGCATGCGAGTAAGCCAAATTTAAACTTTGACAAGGTTGCATGTTATTTTTACTAAGAATTTTAAAACTTTGCTCCATTTTCAACTAACCACGGTTTTGAAAAGTCTGTAAATCGCTTTCAGACATTCATTAACTTTGTCATGAAACTGTCATGACCTGGCACAGTCTGCCATACAACAGCCACCCTGCACAGACCCTCTTTTCAGGATCTATGTCCTCTCTATGAGACAAAATAAGGAGGGCGTGCCCTTGCACTACCAGTATTCACAGCCAATTGTGTATCAGTGTACAGTACAACCATCGCATTGAGACACTACAATCTCGCAACGGTTGAAGCCTGAACAGTCATGGTTTATCAGAAACTGCACGCTAATCAATGACGTAATGCTTGGTGCAGGGACAGCTAGTACAGTGACGTATTTCATGAATTCAAAATGCAAAGGCAAAATGTGAACAGTTCGGAAACAAAATGGCAAAGCTACTTTTCTGTAGGGACATAAGATAGGTCTGGATCTTTGAAATCTTCTTTCTCAGTGAACTTCAGAAATTTTGTGACACAGCAATTCAGTAACACGTAGACAATCAATTGACTGAATTATGTTTTTTTTATCCGCTCAGTTGCAGCTACATGTGACAATATTATGACTGGATGGAAAGTTCCCGAGTCTTTAATAGGTCTTATCGATGACGTCTTATTCTTGCGTTATAGACCGATATACCGCCATGTCGTTCCACAAAGTCTCACCTTGCTGGAAAGACACACCATGATACACCTATAATCTATTGACTCTTAAAAGTATAGTAAACATTACATTTATCAATATATTCCTTTTGTTTAACGAAACAGCCGCAACTTGTCTACCTACTTTCATTTACAGTAAATACACTGTATGGCTTAGGACACAACAGTTGGGAAATTTTACAAAAACGCTATCTAGTGTCTCCATCAAACATATTTTTCGAAATTATTCGAAATGGAAATTCAAGAAAATGGCGTGCCTGAAGGTACGTTTTCAAAATTAGTAAATCAACTCTGCAAATTTATCTACACATTCCAGACTTCACTGAGGATTCTCCAATAGTACAAATGAAAGTGCACCATGGGATATCTCAAGTATTGTGCGGTATGTGATAGACAGCCACATACGGCAGGAGGGGAGCTCAATCTTCGAGGTAACACTGTGACCACACGTGAGAAGAGCTCCTTGGGGTTAATGTTCGTAAGGGATTATTTTTTCAATGATTTTGAGTCAATGTCATCTGCGTCTTCTTGATATGTGGTATTTTAATGCGGAAATATTTCTACTAGGTATTTCCGACGAGACATTAACTTGATTTGATACAAAGACAAAGATTACCATCAATGATGTACATGACATTTGCAGGTTGTTAGACCGCAAAGTATTCATTTTAAGTACAGTGAGTCTTGATGACAGGGAGTGTTCATGGGGATCATATAGATCAGGTCAGCACGTAACCATGGAGATCACTATTGGGTAAGTATGTATCCATGGAGATCGCCAAACTTGGTCAGTGCGTATCCATTGGGATCACCGCATTTAAGTCTGCGCATATCCATGGAGAACTATGTCGGCACAAATATCCCCATCGCTATCACTAAATTGGGTCCGCAAATATCAATGGAGACTACATCATTGTCAAGTAGCTCTGTGTTTCCACGGTTCATGAAAAAGCAGAGGTCCTACAGACAGCGGTGTTTCTAAATCGTTAGCTGTTTGTATACACAGAATGACATATACGTTGATCGGAGCAGTCAGTCTGTCAATGTCAATTAAGAACAGCAAAGACAGGGTAGCAGAAATAGAATGAAGATCATTCGGTCTGGCAGGTCATAGTAGCCTGAATATGCAATCAATAACATTCTGCTAGAAAAAAATGATCAGTTGTCTGCGTTTACTGTCATCATTTTCCTTCCATAAAAACTTTTAAATTGCATTTAGTTTGTTTTATTTCTGCTACGCCATCTTGTTTGGTTTCTGAACTTCTGGGTGACGAAGTTTACTAATAATGGTTAAGATGAAGATTATATATATATTTTTTGGGTAGAGCAGTCTTTATACCATAGATTTTTTTTGGTATGGATCCGGACTTGGAGGGTTATGACAAAGTTACTTTTTTTTCAAAAAAAGCTTCGGAAATGCACACGCGGTATGTCTGAACAACAGGCTTTCCGATGGATATTTGTATGTCGTTATTTTCATGAGGATTAACATCCAGGGTTAAGGGTCAAATGAAGCAACAACAGGGGGTGTGCCACTAGCGATAACCTCTTGCCAGAGTTGACAGGCAGCAGCTGGGAAGTCTTGACAAAAAAAATGAAAATGTGAAAATGTAGAAACGCGACTGTGAAAAATCACTTTAATAAATCTAACGTTAGAAATAGTTACATTTATAACAAGCAATAGATAGATATTAGACAGTCGCTTCATTCACTATGGATCGATGCTTTCTTGACTACTTGACAGGCTGCGCATATGAGCAAGTGGTAAGAAAAAGATGATGTTGCAATGGAAAGATATCTTTATGGAGTTCATCTAATGTGTGGTGTATCAACTCATGATTTGGAAAAAAATCTTAATAATTCTTTGGAACTCACTGTGCTAACTATCCGACACGAATATTTGTATCACTGTTTGGTGAGCGAAGGTATGCGTTGTTTGGCCAATTTACCGAGGCCATCAGGCTGCGCTGTGGATATTTGCGTTGGCGAAATTAGAAAAGCGTGTCTAGAAAAGCGATCTGTGTTTATATTCTGGCGGAGAACACGGCAGCCCAGTTGTTAATTTGAAGTAAAGGTTAACAGACAACGAGTGTTGTTATGAAGTAGGACGTCATTATGACAGTGAAATCACACTGTGCGTACATGGCCCTGAATATCAAATCGTGTCTGGCTATGCTTCGTAATATAAACCGAGTAGGCGTAAGTCAGTGTCTGGCTACCGTGATACCCGGTACTTCGACCGACCGTTTTCACCCTCCAAAATGTCCATTCGACTTTCTGCAAAATTGTCTGCACAACAAGAGCAATCTGTTGGCGGGCTGCACTTACCACACAAGATGGAAGTCAAGAATTAGCCAAGAATTGCAAAATGCAGAATTTTGAAGGTATCACAGCGTTACTACTCACTGTTGGCTCATAACTAAAGGTGAATGACATATATACGTGGGTGTACAAATGATATATGGCAATTAACTGTCACTGGTCAAGCTACTCTAAATATATTTAAAGTATTGGCTACAAGTTTTAGACTTCCAGATGGTTTGAGGTTGTTAAGAGTTCATAATGGACATTAAATGCTATCACCATATCGGATTTTGTCATTTTACTGTGATTATACAATACATAACAGTCCATATCACATACATGCCTCATTCCACCGTCATTTTAAAAAGTTTTATCGACTTCATGACTTTATTTTTAGCAGTCATTTGTTGTGCCTTGCGGCAATTTTAGTGCGGACTTTTCAATCAGTGAACAAAATTGAGTAAGATTAATATACTCCAGTGAGATGAAGAGGCAAACGTAACGAGAATCACCTCTTGATCTGTGAGTAAAGTCACTTCTAGTGAAAGTTGAGCCTGCACTTTGAAATGTGTCACCGAAGAACACACTTATGCACCGCAGCCGGCCGATTAGCAAGTCCTTGTCACGTGACGTCAACGACATATGCGACGTCGCTGAGGCTTGCTTGTCAGTTTGTCCCTGTCACTTCTTGTAGGAGCTTTGTCATCTACGCTGACACGGCGTCTCAGTGGTCTACTGGAATCTGGCATAGTGACGTCACACGTATGACAATTTCGGATATGTAAATTTGGGGCTATTTAGGTATTCTGCATTATGATTTTGCGAGGAATTGACAATGTCCCTCCTTTAATAATATATCTGTGATATATTATTCGGTGTTTTAATAGCTGGAGTATAGTGCAAATATCTCCAATACGAACATTTTAAGTAATAAATTGCAGTCTGCACTGCAAAAGTGTGACTTTAAATTGCAACATCTATGATGAAAGATAATTAAATATTGCCCTCGTTTTTCTTTTCAGTAATAAAGAGACCTGTTCAGTAGGTATGGATTTAACGTTTACCTAAGAGATCCAACATTTTCTGAACATGCAAATGTAATTTTAAGATCGATAGGGTTTTACGCCTTGTTAATGCAGTTTTCGATTACAGTCGTCTTTAAACTTTACAGCAAAACAAATTTAAGTATTTCATTCTGAATGCAAATCAATGTCTCGGATGAAATTGCTGATCAAGTTAGTAGATATATATAATCAGCATCTTCATCAGCATCTTCCTTCAAAATTTTAACTAATTTTGCGAGTTAAAGGCTGGTATGGTCTCGACCTGTAAAGGCGGCTATTTAGTGACTTAGGACAGAATCAAACGAAAATCATTCTCTTCTGAAAGTAATCTCAACGATGGAATGTCAACCGTCCAGCTTTCGGTGTTTAACTGGCAAGATCTCAGCTTGTCACTCCTCATATTTCGCAGATTACAAAAGGTTGTTTCGGAAGTTAATCAAAGCAACAAACGGAAAAACCTAGGTTTAAACCCATTTTTTCAAATTCTGCTATTTTGCAGTATTGTTTAACGTAAAAATTAGAAAGATATACCGGCGAAAAAAGACCTAAGAGAAAAACTGAAAAACAAACAAATAAACAAACATTAACACATTTCAAGTAGTACAAATTGCAGTCTGGTTTACAAAGAGCGCAAACTACTTTTTGGCATGGAGTTAGTTTCTACCTCCATGGTTCTGTGGTATTGCAAAGTATTTCCACAGAAGTCAGGGACTGTTTGTTTTAAAAAGTTTATTGCACCCATCATTTTGTCAAAAATGCAACTGCCTTATTGTCTTCAATTAAAGCTTCGTTCGCCATTAAATTTTGATGTGTTTCCTATGATTTCTGTTCTGTTGGTAAATAAAAAAGATTCTTGTTCTAATTCTAAAATCATTTGGGAGTGTTCAACTTGTCAGTATGCGTATATTCTGTCCAACATTATCGTTGACAGATGTATTTTAGTTGTGTCGACAATTCTTTCGACGATACTAACATTGAGTATTGTACTTTGAGGGCGTGGAATCTGCAAACGATAATGAAAGCAGCATACGTGTTTACAGCTATGCCAATTTAATATTTGCATATAGTCAACAAGTCCGATGCGTAACAAAATAAATCCAAAGTCTATGATATTATCGCGATGGAATCATCTGTCGATGAATGTATACAGCTCTCGCATGCCAGTCTCATGAATCATTTTCTTGACCAGATATCTCTAAATCCATGTGATTAAGATTTTTTACTCAAATATCATGTGTTACATCGATAAGGGAGTGGTAAAGGTTCCTTTTTTTATTTGTACAAGTGTATTCAGTCACTGCAAAGTGTTGGTTACCGTCAAGGTGATATGATTGAGCTTTGAATCGCAGTAGCTATGTGTTGATCGATATTACTGAAAATTGTACTGAAATGCGTTTCTCTTTGGTAGTCGTATCGCTTTGGGCAAATACGGAAATGTAGTTATAAGACGTAAATGTGAGGATTATAAAATTTATTCATTTCTTTATTTGCTTATTTATTTATTTATTTACACTTTTATAGTTCTCTGATTTCAGACGGTAATGAATTCTACACTTTAGTGGCACGGAAATGAAAACTACGTTATCCTGAGAGCAGTAGAGAGTGTATAGTAATCATGAACAGTGAGTGAATAAATGAAATAAATACTGGTCCAGAACCATTCATACATTTGAAACTTAACATTGCCATGGAATAAAAAAAATCTCTCTCTATAATTGACACTACATTAAAGGTAGAAAATCAAGCATCTGAAAGAAATTCCATATCCTAGCTGTTGGTGTTTTATCAATAGATACTGTTTGATTCGCTGATTCGCTCGAATATGTATATTGTACTACATCGTACTACATTATATTGCTATCGAATGCCTTTCATTAAAATATAACGAATTCATATGATGATGGCTCAGCAAATGTACCGACCAGCAATGTACAGGGTTCGTAGCATTCCTTTCTTGTCTTTGCTGAAACTAAAAAAAGAAGACTTTGGGTTTCAATGCACACTGTATACAAGATTAACTAACCATCGCGTCGTATAGTTTTCTGTCATTTGGAAGATAAACAATGAGTTTTGCCAAGGACATTGTCAAAAATTTATTTTCTTCAGTCGTACTGAAATATTTCCATACTAATCGAACACGTAGAAGGATAGCAACTTTATCGTGTTATATTACACAGCATGTGTTATTGGAATTTGGTGTTGTAGGAACAAGATGTCACCAAATGACTCGAACAATAAAAGTATCCACTGTTGGCAGCACATCAACATGATAGAGTTTGACGCTATTTTAGTTCAAATTTGTTCATCAATACTGGTACAATTTTACGTTCAATCAGGTTTAAAGCGTGTGTATCTCTCGATGGCCCCGGCCCCTTTGCGTACCATGCGTGAAGGTAATAAACGAAAATGCATGCTGTCATTTAGCCGGTATGTGACGTCAACAAGATCTCCTTCAAGGATGAAAAAACACACTATAAGTTCACACTCAAAGCTTATCAGGCTATAATTTTAATCTCTACGGGAATACAACCAACAATACATGTGAACGAGTTCAACAGCTGAGAGTCGAGGCATGTATGTCAGAGACTTTGGGACCAGGCACTCAGGATTATTGGCTAGGCGGGCCTCGACAAGTTGACTATCCCAGTTTGCTGCTACTAAACTGTTCCCGTGACGTTTGTGTGTCGACTGCTTGTTGACCGAAATCTCCTTGTTTATATCTGTATCGGTTTTCACCATGGATGTAAATTAAACTATACAGGGCCAAGCTCGATGAAAGAAACTAGGGTCTGGAATACAGTTGTTTGAAACAAATGTCGAATCATACGTACACAATGGCCAAGTCTCATCATTGACGTTGAAATAATGATAAATTATCAGGTGAAAATGGACTCCTCATTTACATATTGATAAAATATTTATAAAACGATGTAAATTTCAGACAATGTGTATAAGGCCTTTTCAGTTGACACAGTTTCGTCCATCACACAAGTTCATGTTTTCACTGACTTAAGTGTCATTAGGACGGCCCATTTTAAAGTATACAATCATTATGTTACTTTTTTAACCAAAGGGCTTCGATGTTTCAACACATCAATATATCGTTACACTCCCACTGTTTTACAAAAGTCACGGTTTCGAGAATTTTTAGTGGAAAAATGACGTCAAGACCTCACGCGACCAACACATCTGGTATCTCTGAATTCCAACGAATATATATACAAACTTCTCCGTCTGTATGTCATCTGCCTATTCGAAGGCCGATCTCCGGGGAACCTTGTAAAATATCAGCGAACCGGTCCAAGCGTCATAATAACAGCAAAGTCTACAAGTTTTTTTCCGTGACCTTGCTAACACTAGTACTACTGTGTACTACTAGTACTACTAGTATTGTACATTCTGTTCACCTGCCAAAGTGTAGTGCAATGGATAATGACAAGGATGGCGATCTGTATTAACCAAGTATGTGCTGATAGCCTAGACGTTTAATGACCCTTGTTAAAGTGAGGCAGAGACGACTGCATGATCTTCAGGTCTTTGCTGTATAAGTACATTGACGTGTGTGAGACAGGCTCAGACGACAATATTGGACGGTAATTATCTCAAACCAGTGGCTGAAAATGTGATTTGATACGTAGACATCTCGACTTGCTTTGTCAGCTGTTGGTCGGCAGCTGTATCAAAGAAAATCCTGCTGAACCATGCACATATCTTTCAAACGTTTGGTGTATAACGTCAATCTGATTGAGTTTTCACGTGGGCATGCCACTTCAATTAAATACACGCGTGCTGAAACTTAAAGCGGTACGGACACGGCGGTATGATGTCGTGTCGAGACTGTATTCGGAGCATAAACTTGCTAAAAAGGGTCGTTTAGTTTCGTGAGTTCTACAAATAAAATTCTTGTTTCAAAGAAAGTATACGACAGCTGGCATGTACGAAATAGTCGTCTTTCAACGATAAGAACAAATAATCAGTCTACGCAGATGTCAAGTCATTCCTACACAATTACAGCAAAGCCCGGCAGCAAAGTTGCCCCTGGACTTTATCGCTCTAATATACTTGCCTTCTCGATTACTTGCTGCACACGGGTGACAGGCAAAGGTGAACACCACCAAAACACACACTTTTTTGAACCTGACTGCCGCCATTCTGCACGTCAAAGCCTGTTCTCCTTGTCTGTCTCAAGCAAGCTTCAACGTGTCACCGTTCCCAACGTTGATAAGTCATCTTCCAGCAGATTATCGCATTTGTTTGTATCAGTGTGTGTACACACCGAGCTGCATCAGACACTGATGTCCTCTTCCATGATTATTTGCCGTCTATGACTCGTACGAAACAAACTACAGACCGAATAAACACACATAAAAATAATCTTGATGCGGACACTTATCACGGGACCAAGAGTAACACTGCTTATACCATGTAGCCCGGAGTCAAAGCTGAATTTTCCAGATCCGAGTGAATTATCTGGTTAGAGGGTCCGAAATGAACAAAGGCCCTCTAAGTGAGCTATGAAACAGTGTAGCTATATCGCAGTATACTGTAATATGTATAGCACTTTAACATATTTCTTGATTAACAAATTAAAACAATAAATAAACACGACATACGTCCTGTAAATGCATCCGAAATTCCTTGTTTTAATTACGAAGACTGTTTGCTTGTTTGCATAGTTTTACTCAGTATCTTACAGTGAGTTGGTGATCACACTTTGCAGCGCAAATGTCGAATCTTTGTGTGTATTGACGAGGAATATATATTAATGGTGTTAATTCGAAATTATATCATACTCTGGCATTGATATACCCAAGTTAATATTTAAATAGGTTTTATAGGACGTCCAGAAATTGCGAAAAAAGATCTCCCATATCATCATCGCGATAGTGTCTACAGAAATCGAAGTTACGTTATTAGGCTAACCCGTACCAAAAATCTGCAACAGTAAACGTATGCAAAAACAACAGAAATTTTTCCACTATTTCAGACATCAGTTACCAAAAACAGTACGGAAGACGCCAGATCACAACAAACCTACAAATGCGATTAGCGCTAGCAAGAATATGTTGGTAGCCAGGAAACTATGTGTGCCTGTCGAGTACATCCAACTTGTCCTTGAAAACGAACGTAAAAGCCTTGTTTGCAAATTTTAAAAAAATACCGCAATTATACGGTGTCGCTCAAATTTGATCAGAATTGGTACATACCAGTATGGGTACCAAAGATCAACAATAAATGTTGTTTCTATCTGTTCAGTGCAGGAAAATTCTACGTTGATGTTATGACAATGATTTCTGCACAGTACAACCAGAAAAACAACAAGAAATATTTAAACCAGAAAAACAAGAATGACAAAAGTAATTAAGGTCTGAAACTTTAGGTACTGGAGGTCAACCTTAGCAACATGCATAGCAGAAAGGCAGCTAGCCCCCCTTAGTTTGACCATAGACGGTCTTCCTCCCCTCTACTGTCTATGGTTTGAGCAGGTCTGTTAATATGTAACAGTTCATAAACAATGACAGGAAATGACTCAAGTCAGTGGAGTAAGATTGTTTCAAGCCTGTTTCAGAATTTCGCTTTTTCTTACCTCATTTGCACATTTTTGACACTGATGTGTTCATTTGAACAAATTCACATCTCAACCCCTACATCTACCTATACACCAAATACTGAGACGGTAGCTTTGGCGGTATGGGAGCCTTTGTGTGTGACGGACATACATCCGCACATACCCACAAATATACAGACGCCACTTAGACTCATCATATAAGCTCTTTTTGGTATTTATATATAAAACCAAATATGAGCTAAAAACCCTGATGATAGATTCTTAATTAACGAAAATGTAAAAGAAACCATCATTGACACATGTATCGTGTCGAGATGATCATTTGATTTGCAATGTCGAGTGTTGTCAATAAATCGCAATTTACATATCTAACAACAATGTTCCAACGATTGTCTTAATTTCTATTGAACACAATACATAATTTTATTTATAATAATTTTATGCTTATTACAAAAGTTATTTAAGTAGTCATGTGATGGATAGGTGTCAATCAAAAGTGTCCAATCAAAAGGTTTATAAACACCGATACCAATAAGCATTGAACAAGCAACGAGGCAACCAGATAAATTGGTGACGTCATTCTAGAAACAGATGTAAGCGGATCAGATATCTTTGGCCAGTAAGTAACCGCTGCCGAGGAAAGCCAAGCGACTGGAGCCAGTCAACTATTGAGGCAATGATCATCCAGTATCGGTAAGGTCAAAATCCATGTACTATTTTTGGAAATGCAAACAATATTTCTGTCTCAGGAGCATAATGTAGGACAGGCTAGGTTGCTGAAATAAAATTTCAGTTTACTCTAATGACATTGAATCATATGTAGATCTTGTGGAAACTGACCTATTTCAGCATACATTCGGCAACTGTAATATAGGAGGTAAGTCCGACTAGCTTGAACGTTTTAATTCCCGTACCTAATATCCAGTTATGGAACTTGTCGATAGGCGACGTAAAAATGAGGTACGAGACTGTGTTGATATATCACTGTACTTGTTATGGGATGAAATCCTTTGGACCAGAGTTCAACAGATGTGAGCTTTCTAGTAGTAAGAGGGCGATCGCCAACTTTGGCATTCGTCCAGAAAGTCAGCGTAAAACTGTCATTGGATGTAAATTCATTTACGCTTTTAGCAATCGATGTTTGAGACTGTTTCCATAGGCCTTAACTTAATATTAGCCTTTATCATGCATTAAATTCCCCGAGAATTAGCAGGGAAGGAAGAAACTATTGAGCTTGAATCTCAAAAACTAAGAGAACTATTTCAAAAAGCTGTGTCGATATCATTGCATGTAATGATGTAATGACTAAATTCAATGAATAATCTTTGACGTTTCAGAAGAATTCCGCCATCATCCTTAAGTCGACGACGTCACTCAAACTCAAGAATTTAATGAAAAGTATATATTTATTCAACATTAGATTCCATACGCTGACCGGAAACAAATGAGGTTGATGAGAAGTATGTCTATTATCTGTACATGAAGTAATACCTGTGTCACAACGGTAGATATTAGTATCGTACCATCCTTTCAGTTTACTCGAAAGCGACTGTCTCTTAAGCTTGAGTTAAAGAACAAATTGTGTCTGGTAATACTTTATTATATGCCTCGGTATATTGTCGTCTCGCATAGAAGCAAGGTTGGGTTTACGTATTCATTTCAAACTGCATGCTGGGAAATCTCAGAAATCAAAGATCCCAAATCTCTCTGTGCATGTAGTACTGCATTGAACCTGTACGGACAATGTACACAATCTAAATCACACAATTGTGTTTCTGGTAGCTGTTACAACTTATCCAGGGCTTCTTACAGACCGATGAAATAAATCAGGATATCTGATAGTTGTAATTCATGACGTTAACATAACTTTTAAAACACCAATTGCAGTGACATTGGTACACTATAACACAGTGTAGAGGTGAAAATAAATCCAAAAACATTTTCAGAAATAAATAAATATAAAATTGTAACTGCGGCGTTGAATATTCGATGGGATCACTTAGATGGCATAGAAGATGTAGAAAAAAACCTAAATAAATTATTATTATTTTCCATATATCCACACAATTTGTGACATCTCCATGTCAAATCAAAGCTGTTGATATAGCGGTTTGCAATTTCACTCCGTAAAAAATCATATTACGATTCGAACGGTCGACATTTACATTTTAATTTTCCCTCTAATTCAGTTTCAGAAAATGAACTCAAAAGATCGTCCGCCGAGAAATACTTTGACCGTGGCGATAGAGTGAAGGAACAATGTATACGTGTTCGGCAGTGCAAGTTTTCCGAAAGTGGAAATGTACATAGAGCTGCCATGTAAGTTTCACGGTTCAGGTTGATGATAGCATGACATCACGGACACATTGACGGACTGATACAAGTTCCTTGGTGGAGCATCTTCCCTGCAGGACACTGACATCCAGGTACACACGGCTGATCCTGACATACCGGATTATTTTGTTCAGAACCATCGCACGTCTCGGGACATGGCGGCCCACAATCATCGTATATCATACCCTCAGGGCAAGCTGTTGCTGAGAAATTAAAAAAACCTACAATGTGACACATGCCGGTCAGGTGAAGTATACAATAATTAAGGCCTCTCCATGTAAATAGTTTGCCTTTGAATGGCCACATCAAAAGAGGGTTAACAAATACGCCTTAGGTAGGCAAACCTTGACTGTTCATTTTAAGCGATGAATTTACTGATTCTGACAGACGACAGACAGACAGACAGACAGACAGAAATCAAGATAAAAAATGCTTATTGCTTTCCCTTTTTGAACTTTTCATTACTAACTTATACCTATAAATATTAATAAAAGCTCAGGTACATAGGGCATGTAAAAGGTTGGATTTATTTAGAAAATATGCATGTCTGAAGAAGATACTCTTATTAGATAACTTGAACGTGCAATAAGATAAGATTAGTCATGACCAACTTAAAGTTCGTGAACTTGTGACCAGTTCAATTCGAAAAGAGGAGCAGGTGTGTTCATCATACACAGAGGTGGGTCTGTAATACACGTTGTATTTCCATGCGAAAGGAGTCTGTAATACACGTTGTATTTCATGGAAAGAAAGTCAAGCGTTTAGGGAAATATATTGAAAAGAAAACGATTTTTTTATTTTTTCTTACCACAGAGGTTTTGATCTCTCCACTTGCGAATTACAATTCCGTTTCTTCTACACTCGTGAATATAGGCAGTGATGGCCTCACAATAACAGAGTTCATTTTTGGAGCAGGTGCAAACATCCTGCAAACACATTTCGTAGTAAGAGTTTGGATCGACCACGGGATAACAAGGTCGGAACTCTCGCTTTCTCATCACACTGCAGCGTGACCTTGCTTCTCGTTGTTCGCGATAGTCTTTACCTCGACACAGATCCACATGTGTTATCTTAATGGCTCTTAGAGCTGATGAAGGTACAGCTCGTTCTGCTTTGCAATATTTGTAGCCATCTACTTTCCAGCTATGTATGAATTCATTTGTGGTTCTGGCTGGCAGAAACTGTCTTGTGGTCAGATCGTCTTTGAAATTCGAGTTCATGTTGCCGCAGAGGCCGCACACTTTGTCTCTGTAGTTGCCAGGTACTTCGACGACAATATCACCAAACATATTCCACTCTATGGTTACACCTGGAGCAGTTCTGACGTAGATGGTGTACTCACCCCGTTTGGTCACTTCAACGACATTGGGACTAGAGTGACTGTACGGCAACTCCACCTGTGTATCAGCAACTTTGACCACGCCATTGTATTGGATTTCTACCGTCATGCAGTTCAGGTGTATGAAGAGCGCCTTGCGGAATTCTGTCGGACTCTGGCCGATCCTCTTCCTTTCACGTTGGATGTAAACGCTGAAATCACCGTCAGCGCAATCTTGGGCGAGAACGTAGCGACACCGACCTTTGAACTGAAATGCATATTGATCGAAGGTGTGGTGCATACCGTCCAAGCTCACGGTGCACGTTTCCGAATCTAAAAAAAACAGAAGACATACATCATGCCATCAGTTAAGACCAGAATCTCTCTGGACTTAACTTACAATCGGTAAACTGCTGATGATCACAAATTTAAATATAATAATTTTTCTTCAGTTTTGAGGTTAGAATGAAAGCCGTCTAGGGCCTTCGATTTCGGATTTTTGTGTAAGATGATTCCTTGAGGCAAATTCTTACATTGCATTGCTGACTGTGACAATTGATCTCAATCAGAACATCCACGTTGTATGTCACGAACAAGAATAGTATTTTAGTTGTTGACATAATTTAATAAGGCGTCTCCATTCGAAAATATATAAAAAACGACTCTTGTCTTAGGTATCAGAATGACGAAATCCCTGAAATGGGTACGTTAGCATCGAAGAAATTAGCCACAGGCTGATTTATTTCTTTAAGGCTCTAGGCAGATTTATTTCTCGAAGTTAAAGTTGTATGTATGACCCTGTGCGACCTTGCATCCTTTTCAAGGACATCAAGTCAATCTTAGTTCTTCTGCTGCCAAAGTATGGCAACTTGAAAGTTGATTGGCAGATGTCAGGGATCTAAGTCAGCAAGGGGTCACGCAAACGGCGTAGTATTCTTGAAGACAGTTCTCAACCTCACTGTTTAATTGGCCGGCTTACCTTGAATACAGAAACTGCAACATTTTCCCGGTGCGTGGTATGGATGCTGTCCCTGGAAGTCAACAAGAAACAAGTATTGTCCTGTCAGACCGACATGGATGTGCAGCTGTTATCATCAGGCTGTACAGAAGCGATCGACTGAGAGATGAAACTTGATTATGCTAAACATTTTAGAAGCGATCTAACTCGCTTTATTTTACCTTTCTGATGTATTCTATCAAAAGCTATCCTTGTATCTTTATTTGGTTTTGCAATCCAGGGATATATGAAACAGAATACAGTACAAGTCGCTGAATCATTCTGCAAAAATGCCTAATTGTCCAGTATTGATCGTCTGTAGGTAATATGAAAGAATCACGGTGTATATTTTGAATACCTGCGGACATGTGATGGCTGGACACTGTTTATCAGAACACTTGGCAGTCCCATTTTGACATCTGCATTCGGAGCATCCATCATACCATACTTCTTCAACCTAAAATGTACGAGATAATTCCATTGAGTGATTTCATTTTTTTGAACTGCAAACTTGCAATGTTTAATGAAAAGTAAATACGATTGCCCACGTTCAAACACTGTCAACTTTTGTTCATATTCTCCCAACATGTAGTAAGATTTAGGAAGAGAACGATTTCAGGTGAGTAAATAGAGTGGCGTTCAAAATGACTATTTGTTTACTTTGACATGATATTGCCGTCCTGATGATCCAGTTGGGTGCACGTGGTAATGCTAATGGTATATACGATAGAACTGAACTCCAAAATAAGACAGGAGGACTTGCGAGCTGGTCCCCGAAATATTAAAAACTCCGTAGATTTGTACAACTCTGGTTTGTATACGTTATTGCGTGGATCATCTACACACATTTACGTGACTTGGAGCGTATTGACTTATGTCACTGTAACACCGAAACTTTTGATATCACAGAGGGCTGCCATGAATGAAATGAGTATACTTACGGAGTAAAGTACGCCTTTATACGAACAGAATGACAACTCTGAAAGATTACACACCAAAAATAAAATACTTTACACATTATACAAAGTGTACACGACAGAGGACAAAACTCATAGGTGTTTCGCGATAGTGTCTCGTCGATACGTGGCATAGCAGACAAGAAATAACATTTGTGTATTTCTTTTCCTTTTCGGTGTTGTGTTGTATAATTATACGGAAACGAATATTGGACCAAACATTCATTTCCTGACAAAAAATGAGCAACACGCGCCAAAGGATTCTTCATCAAATAGAAATCATCTCATAAATATTGAAGTTGTCATAGCGTGGTGTAGGATGACGTGGGAAATTACACTTACCGTGACATGTTTTGTTATCAGCCAGAAGGGCAAAGTCGTTCGGACATGCGCAGTAAAAGGAACCCGGGGTATTAAAGCAGAGATGACTGCATCCACCGTTCTGATGACGACACTCATCAATATCTTTGAAGTAAAACAATGAATGTATGAGTTCAAGCACACTATTAATGTTGTGAATTCGTTTTTACAGAATCAAGGAAATAAAGTTGGTGTGAATGACAACAGTCACAATGTTCGAAAATAAATATCAAATTGTATCTGCAAAATTAAAACTAAGTTTGTGATTTCTGATGTAGCATGTTGATTACACGAAAAACTGCCACAGTATCATAATACCACGGTCCCTCCACAAAAGGACTGTGATAATACTTACCATACTGGCAAAATCTCCCGACAAAGCCGCGTTCACAGCTGCAAACTGGTGTACCATGTTTAAGTTCACATACTCCGCCATTCTGACAAGGATTATTTAAACACATTGAGATCACCATCTCACAGTGTTGACCTGAAAAGAATGTATAAAGAGAATATCAAAGTCGCGTCATGGCTAAAAATAGAAAGAAAAACTATGTACTCCATGCTACACGTACGTGTTTATTGGCGAGAAGTACTGCTTATGACAATGTATAAAGTCGGTTGTATCGAAACTTTACCATGTAATTCTTAAACAGGTAGTATTGGTTTCCAAAATGGAAAAGTCACGCCATTTACTGCCTCAGTCTCACTAACAATATGTACATGCATGTTCACCAAGCCTTGCTTTTGTCTTTGGAGTATTCAAGTTGTTTCTATTGAAGAGAAATTGCTTGTACCGCAAAGAATATCTTCGTATCCTATTATATCTAAAGAACGAATTACCCTCAACGATTAAATAACAGTTCCTTGTTTTTTGTGTGAAACAGTTCAATTAATAATTCGTTTCATTGAAAATCGAGTTATCGAATAAATGCAAAGCTACATACCAGAGAACCCTGGGAGGCATACACAGGATGACGCTTCACCTTGACGACGACAAGATCCGCCATTTTGGCAAACAGCAGACAGACATATGTCCTCGATGGTTTGACAATTCTTTCCTCCATATCCATCAGGACATATACACTGATGGTCGTCTGTTAGATCTTTGCATATGCCACCATTTCTGCATGGATCATTGGCGCAATTATCTCGGTCTGTGAAGATATTGCAAAAGTAGCAGAAATAAATTATTGGAGCGAAATGTGTAAAATTAATCGAACTTATCATAGATGAAAAAGTGGACAACGATGAAAATACGCCATCCAAATTTCCTTATAAAATGTAATGCAAATTCGAACTTCTTTTCGACAAGTACCCTAAAGCGTGAATACGTAATTAAACAGACGGTTCTTGAATCTGCAAGGAAATTTCCACGAGTGCGCTTTCTGTGATGGACCATCGAAAAACTCATTGTATTATGCGACGTGTACTTTTTGTGATGATTGTACGGTGATTAAATTCACTTGCGTAACTCAAAAGAAATATGTTGAATTTAAGCTACAGTATACTTACTCCCACAAAGGGAAGACGGTTCTTCAACAAGTACGTTACCATGGATATTGTGCTTAAGCTGTATCCAAGCGAGAACGTTGCCCATCTCGTTGCAACCTGCGTATAGAGTATTTACTTCTTCCAATGTCATAGCATAGTCCCATAAATTAACCTGAAATTCAAAAATAGTTATAAGCGGTTAAGCCAGTTGAATATCCACTCATTTGTAATAGATTTCATTCCATATGAGACCGGGCATGCGCAAACATACCAAATGGGGTGTCATGCTACAAATGATTTGGAAAGTATACTAGGAAGGTCTTTTTAGACAATCAGACTTTGTGCCGTACATTTCTCTCTATAGGTACACTGAGCGTCTCTGAGCAACAAAAAGTTGGTGAGCTCTTGTAAAATATCAGTCTTTATTTGGAAGAAATTTCCAACAATTGCATCAATTTCTCATCAAGTAATCAAGCATTTCAGTATTAATGAGGTTAATGAGGCGGTGATTAGTAATTCAACCTACTGTACATATAATGACAATCGAAGTATGTACCTGTGTTAATTCCCCAACATAGGACTCAGCTGCATTGAAGAGGCTACCGACGCCATCTTGTTCCTGTCCTATGACCAAGACACCACCACCGCTAATCAGCTGTCCTTGTTGGAGTCCTGTACCACTGCGAATGACTTGGCTATCAAAGAGAAACTTCCATGACCCTGATGAACTTTCCCATGTGACTGTCACGTGGTGCCAGAGGTTGTTTCTGAAAAGAAGTTTTTCACATGTCAGATGACATAGGACTATTTCCAGGTAATAAAATAACATCGACCTCTAATGACGTACACGGTGAAACCATAGAAGACATTGCTATCATCGTTGTAAAAATTCATGGTTTTCCAGTCGCTGTGGGAATGTGACTGAGTATTAACTTGACATTGTGTCAAAATCAGGGGCATTTGAAAGTTTCTAATGAGTCTCCTCGTATAAGAAGAAAACTGAAAACGAATTGTGCGACTTTTGTACAAATATACAGATTTCTTTGCCATAATTGCCAAAACATTTATAAAAAAAGGTTCACCAGACTTGAGTTTGCAAAGAAAGAGTTGCGACGGGCCTTGACAGTTTGATGTACTACTGTGCATATAAAAACCCAAATGCCAGCGTAAGGTACTGTAATCATGTGGTATTTCACTTTGAGTCTAGTGAAAGCCTTACTCCAATTGGTCCACTAGAGCTTTTCTGTCTTTATACCTTTGTAGAAAAGAATATTAGAAAATTACCCGTTGGCCCTGAAATCTGTATAAATTGGTTCCCCGTTAATGAATAATACAAAACTGTTGTAATCTTGTAAGGTTAGAGCATTGTCCACCACTGAACCAGCGGCTCCCTCAGCGTGGGCGTATGAGAAAGGTGTACCATACGATGACTTGTCATCTGTTCTCATCCAAAATGACATCGTGACGTCATAGAGATCGGGTATGTCATCTATCATTGCATAATCCGTACTTTGAGCACTTTGGAAATTGAAGCTGAAATCGATTGCGATCTCTGAAAGAAAATGATATGATAAAAATATGTGTCTTTCAACAAAGCTGGCTACAGACTGCTGCTATGTTACGGTGAAGCTAAGTTTTTCTCGAAGGGTCTATGGTTTGGCAGACCAGAGAGATATCCATGGACACACAGACACGAAGAATTTACAGTGACTCGGACTACAGTGCTGAAATACTAACACAGGTGCATAACTTTCTTTCGGATGGTCGTAAAACGTTGAGTTTGCATTCTATAATAATGATACCAAGGTATTGTCAGGGGTATGGTAAACTTTGGTTGAATATTCAGATTTACTGTGATAAAATTGTCTTCAATTCTTTCTCTTTCAAAACAGTTAAGACTGAGAACGTACCGACTTCGCAATAAACTCCTGTGTATCCGATGCCGCATGTACACAAATAGGAGTTAATCAAATCGAGGCAAGTGGCGCCATTTGTGCAATTATTAACTTCACAGTCATTTTTGTTCACTTCACATTTCGCTCCAGCGAATCCCGGCATGCACTCACAGCAGTAGTTATTAAAGCCACTCCTACAAAGCCCGCCATTTTGACAAGGAGAGGACAGGCAATGGTCGATTTCTTTCTCGCACAGATAGCCGTCGTATCCCGGCGGGCAACAGCACGTGAAATTCTGAAAGAGACAGGAAAATGTGGAAATCTATGGAGATATAAGCAAAAGATACTCATCGAACACTGAAATTATTTCCAGGACCAATAAATTTAATCTTGATAATTCCTAAGGCGAATTTCCCTGTTATATCGATGAAGCGACCACGAAGCTTTTAAAACTGACCAGTGTATGTATGCATCTATGCATGTATCAACTTGTGTTTACGAATGCAAGTATGTTACCTGAGCCAAGTCAAAACAAGTTCCTCCATTTTGACATGGGCTTGAGGCACAGTCGAAGTAGTTTATCTCACAATTCTGTCCAGTATAACCAGGTCTGCATTTGCATATATAGCTGTTTATTCGGTCGAAACAGCTACCACCATTCAAACAGGGATCTAAATATAAAAGAACAAAATATTATGTTCCTGCTATACTTCAGAGCGCATAATAATGCGATAAGCCGCATGTAACTCCTGAACCAACTTTAGGTCTTACGCTGTTCAAAGGTTTTCTTGACTCGTGTCCTTTGGCATTAGAGCTAACTCTGAACAAAGTAGGTTATTCTAGGAAGATGCAGGTCACGTTTTGACCCTGTACTCACGTGATTGACACTCATCGATGTTAATGTGACAGTTTGTACCAGCAAAGCCCTGTGGACAGAGACAATGAAAGTCGTTGATATCATCAATACAGGTACCATTGTTCTGACAAAGTCCTTCCGCACAGTCATCAATGTTTGTACCACAGTCCTTATCTCCATAACCTGGTAGGCAGTGACATGTACGCTCTTGGGCTGAGCCGATGCACGTTGCGTTGTTTAGGCATGGGAATAGGTCACATGTATCTACGGCTGAAAAAAATCAATGTAAAAGCAATCTTTTAGCCTGAGACGGACAGTTGAATACGCGTTTATCGGAAGAAGCACTACTCGTGAATAGATGCATAAAGTAATTCTACACGATTAAGTTTAAAGCGTTTTCTCCGAATCCCAATGAAACTACCTGAGAGCATGAACAACAATATTATCAACAAAGACAAGATTGACGAAAACTAGCAAAATAACAGCAATGACGACAGCAAGAACACACACGTCACATTGCAACGACTCATCATGGAAGGTCATTCTTTACGCCGAAAAGGCTAGAGCCTGAGACGGATTGTGGCAAATTTTACAAAACAAACGTGCGAATAAGACTGGTTTGTAACCTTTGATCATACAAACCTTGGCAGTATTGGACAGCGTGAGCTCCATCGGAGTGTGTGGTTAATCCTTCATCACACGGTATACAGTCTTTACTCATTGCCATTGGCTGATACGTACCACGTGGACACGGAATACATGGTGCATAACCAGTATCTGAGTAGCTGCCCATTTCACAGACAGCTGAAATAGTTGACATTAGACATCATGAAGTTCAAGTTTTATACTTTCGCGTTCAGTGGTTTGACGTCAAAACTCGCTTTCAGTTTCCTCACTCGATGACATAAAGATGACAAGATCAAGTTCTCGAATGGATAAACATCCGATGGAAAGCAGTTGAAGAAGTTAATACGCTTGAATTCCCACCACATTAAAATACTCAATGGGAAGGGTAATATTATGTGATCAAGAATAATGTCAATACTTAAAATAAAAACAAACCAGAGACAATGTTGTTATTAGACTGCTTCCGTGCGTTTTGTCAATAATTCTTTTTAAAAGATGGCATGGACACATCTTATATGGTCAATTCTGGCTCGATGACTACTAACCGTCTCGATTTCGTTAATCGCAGATACGCGAGATAATGAATATTGTACATTTGTATATGCAAACACAAAGAAATACCTTTGCAGAAATCCATGGACACAGCGCCCTCTGTCCATGTTGGTAGGCCACCATCGCATGCTACACAGGATGTACTGCCATTATTGCCCTGGTATGTACCTCGAGGGCATGAAATACATGTTTCGATACCGGTGGTTGAGTATGTACCCGGTTGGCAGAAATCTGTATGGAAGCAAAGGAAAAAACAAAACAACATAATATGTCATGTTATTCGAGTTTTGAGAACGTTCCTTCGTAAGTAACGAAAATTTATTGAGTTACCCTGATGTGGTAGGATAAAAAGTGCGAAAAAACTGATCCAGATCGCCTGAAATAGACCTGATTTCATGTCACGTGATTTTACAGCTGTCAGGTAACGCCCTTTGTAATTATATCGTCTGCTATGGTTGCAATTATACGTCAGCGTTTTATGCCAAACAGTCTGGAAGAATGAAATCACTTACGTTTGCAGTCCCTCAGTGACGTTGACTTTTCATGGTCGGTGGAAGTTCCAACGGGGCATCGCTCACACGCCGTGGCAGCCTCCCTGTCTTGATACCATCCTACAGCGCATGCCTCGCAGTTGTCTGTATCTGCGTTTTGGTAAGTTCCCGGTGGGCAGGTGACTGCGAAGAAATGATGAAATCTGGTTCATAAAGGACATTTTATTCACTTTACAGTGTCAAACACAAACGGTGGAACTAACGTGCACACAGTGTCAGACAAAGATAGTCATCCCGGTGTGTGAGAAGTCAGAAATAATCCAATATCCATGATTTCCGAATATATAGGTACAAGCGACATGCAATCCAAACTTATAACCAGCGTTTACTAGACATTGCCTGTTAAGGTGCCAGAAGAAATGTATCTTTTGACTGCAATATCCACGTATTGATAGAAAATGAGGTATGATTTTGAGAGTTGTGGCAGTTTCAGAAGGATTTAGTTTCAAATTGCCAAATAACTGTTTCTGATAGATATCGAATCTAGTAATGATTGTACATACGACACGAATCGTTTCTTGGAATCTGTCCGATTTGACATTCAGGTTGAATATCTGTCTCTTGTAGGAACTCAGGTTTATCCGATGGCAGTGTATTAATTCCAGTGTTGTTGGTGATGATGTCCCGATACAATCCCCGCGCTACACTCATCTGTATTTCTGATACTATCATGTTTATCTTCTCTTGTGGTTGTAGGGTGCGGCTCAGGTCGTCTGCTGAGCTTTCACTTGCATCTTCCTCCTTTATTTAAAGTTTAGAAAATCGTTAAACTCGTAAAATCATTGATACAGTGCGTATGGAATGAGTGAATTACCTCTACTCTTCTTTCTTTTTTTTAAATCAAAGGCTCTATCGCAAGTGATGGGGCTCATGATCTGAACATATTCGTGAAATCAAATTTGGAAAAGTTCAATGTCGAAGCTTATCAGCTTCTATTGTGATACCGAACATAGACAATACACTACAAGACCATTGCGTCATTTTACAAGACATTGCCATCTGAGAAGGTGTCACTTTGAAGGAAAAAATAATCATGTTAAAAAAAATTATACCTACATTTTGTTCATCGGGTCGTATTTCCACTGTTGCCGTTACTGACACCCTTATGATTTGCCTGACTGACGTCACATCTCGCTTATGGACAATGTTACCTACTCCCGGAAGCGGTGCACTCCCACAATGCACCTTGACGTTGCCTACTTCGCAGCCTTGACCGCAAAATCCTGCGACTAAGTTATCGATTTGTTTGAACTGTAGAATGAACTTCTGTCTGATTTCTTCTGTTGCACTCTCCTCGAAACAAGAATCGACGTAATATTGAACTGCAAGTCCCACTTTCACCTGCTTTGGTTTCGTAAGTTCTGAAAGATTTAAGTACATAACTTAATATCGAAACCATAATTGCTCACATGGAAATAGTAACTCTGATACGAAAGCTATCTTAAACTTGGTCAGAGGGCGAACAACACTCTGAGCTCGAATGTTTAAGTATATTTTGGACGATGCAGGTTGGTTTCTGTTCTTCCTCCTGCTATTAATTCTTGATCAGATATACTTCATGGGAATTATTTTTACTTGTGAGATCATATGTGGACGTTTCCTTCCTTTCTTGATTAATGAATAAAACATCGTAAAGGGCACTAATAGTGCCAATCGCGACCCCGTGCTTCAAAATTAGATGAAGCCTTCAATTAGTACAGAGAACAAAGATACGCACGATCGCTCTAGAAAAGCCAATCGGGAAATATCGATAAACATCAACTGCAAGGAATAACGTTGCGTATTGTAGTTCGATATGGTTTCTGGTGACGTGGCTCCTTGGGCGAAATAATAGGAATAGATTACAGTCGTTAAACACTATACAAGTACCACGTAGATATGAACAGAAATTTCATTAGACTGCATGGAAATCAAATTCAACTAAAGAAACCGAGACACGTTTGAGGCCAGGACATGTTTGAGGTCTTAATAATACACGTCACCTTGGAATGATATACACAGGCCAGCAGATATCACTGTAACTTTGATAAGTGCTTCGTGTCTTTTCTAACAAAGATATCAATAACACCACTTACTCGCACAATCAGGCCAAGGAAACATGAAATCTCTGCCACCTCTCGGTACTATGGGTGCTGGTCTCCACACACCAGCCTGGCGTGCTCGATCTTGCTTGCAGTAATAGATTGCCTCGGGTTCAAAGACGAAGTCGCATTTACTCTGACAGGACACTGTACAAAACTGACCGCCGAGCCACGTTTCACAAGATAGAGCGCCATTTTTCGGCGGTGACTCGTAAGGACACGAGTGTTCTGTTCAAGAAAGAAATAAAAGTTCCAACCTCAAAACTTTTTATAGATAATTTTAAAGTCGCTGAACTGAGAGTTGTAATGTAAAAACTCTGCCAAGTGTCAACTTTGTAATCAGACTGACTGTGCAAAACAACAAGTATTGTCATTTCTCGATATAATTGCATGGACCCTGGGCAGCCGAGACAAGAATACAAGAAGTATGACGAGAAGAACAGTATTGATGTCGCCATGTTCGGTGTTCTTTGGTTACATATCGCGTAAAATGACATCATACTATTGGATTCTTTGCCGCTCTTTTTACTTTTAAGTCAGTTTTCAAAGATTTAGGGGCTTGATAAAGACTGTATTGTCATCTCCTTTCTGTACCAATTTCTATAACATTCATTTACATACTAATGTCAGCTTTTTCAAGAAACAAGTTGGTTGCTAAGAAATGAAGATGCACTGTGATATAAGGCACTGAGAAAACTGCCGAGTCATTAATTTTGACAGGTTCTTTCGAGAAAAAAGAAACACTCTTGCCGTTTTATTTTAGAATCTAGCTCATCACCCCTCTTTATGAACGCAATTTTCCAAAACCGACTTTTTTTGAAAGTAAAACGAATTGAAATATAAGAATGACATTTTCCAGCATGCAAGTCAATGGAATCCACAGACACTGCACCACTTCCCATGAGAAATCCTGTACCTTAACAATGGAACTTATTTGGTAGGACTGGAATGATGTTTTCACTGAGATGGTGGTACACTTACGTTTCACAGTGACAGTGAAATTACAGAAAGCAACGTTGTCTGCCTGATCCCAGGCTCTGTAGGAGACATGCGCAGGTGGTCCCCAGTAGAATTCTGATCCAGACTGGCGATCCCCGTGCACAGTCACGTGTCCAGAATTGTCTTCGAAGACAGGGAGTTCCCAGGTAACGTTGGTCTTTAAAGACGAGCTTTGAATCTCGATGTTCGATGGACAGGAGATCACTTGCGGTGCTTCATTGTCTAAATAGGAAGTGGAAAGTATGGCACCGATGAAGTGGGCTCGATGCAATCATCGCAATCATCGCATTGAAGATTCAGAATATAAAATGTAGGTGGTAAATCTAGATACTTGACAAGGCTGACGGTAGAGTGAATGGTTACCTGCACTGTGCCCACTTTTCAATTCTATTAGCGACAGTAATAATTGTGACCTATTTATAATCTGAAAAAGTCACAGGGCTATTGTCGACTACGGTGATAACTATTATCACCACAGCGCAGCTTTTCACTGCATTATAAAGTCGACAAAAATAACTGCACAGAACAAAGACGTAAACATGGAATGTTTCATAAACCACATACCTGTTACGGTAACCACAAATTTGCACGTGCTTGTCAAATTTGCGTCATCTCTTGCCGTATACGTCACTTCAGTTTTGCCAATCTTGAACCAGCTTGGTGGTTTAGTGTTCGGCGGATGAACGGTTAAGGTTGGTTCGACGCCAGTGTTGTCAGTGGTTGTTGGTAGTTCCCAAGATACACTGGCAGTAGCTTTGTGAAAGTCAGCAGTGACGGTCACATCTACAGGGCATTTGTGAAGCTGTGGTGGTTCAGTATCTGAGAAATATCGTGTTTTTAACTGTTAATGGATCATAAATGGAATGAAATATATATATATATATATCGAACCAATAAACTGTTTCAATTAAGAAAGACAATAACTAATTCTCTACACGATTATTTCGACATTTCAACTATAATTTTCCGCAACTAATATACATAGTAATCCAGATCACAAAGTAATATTCCATAAAAAGTACTATGATATTATATTTTATTGTTAATATTAACAAAATTGGCTATTCTGACATTAGAAATGTTTCACCAAGTATCAAATTCAGGCAATCAGTCCGTGTATTACCAAAACATACCTTTACACCATCTTGGAGATTTTGCCCCTGACCACACCCCCGTTGCTAGGCATTCCGTGGTGTCGTTGCCATGGAACTTGTAACCATTTTTACACTCATAAAGACACACTGATTGGTATCGCATTGGGGTAGTTTGACACGACGCTGGTCTGATTTTAATGAGTTTGTTTCCGTCGAGAGGTGGGCATGTTTTAACTGTGGAAAAAGTGAATATTATGTTTAGAAGCAAGGTCGTTGATCGAAAACTTGATAGTTTTAGTTTGAAGAAAATACGAAAATGTCTGTGAAAATGCCCATTTAGAACGGTGCAGAAGAATGATCGGGGTATCTTTTAGTAACTTTCCATGTTTCAATTCATTTTATTGCCCTTTCAGAAATGGATGGGAGAAATTCAATGGTATGTATACACTATCCATTTTAAAGTGCCGCCAAGTAAACACAGTATGTCATAAATCAGGCCAAGCTCACAATTCACCTTAAGTAAGGCTTCCGTGCCGATACGATACGAGTACTGTTACAGTATTATAATTACAAATTTCTCCATCTCCCCATTTCCAATGAAATTCTTCTATGCCTGTCGTTCCCTTCCAAATAAATATTGTTCCTTTGAAGCAAACATTGTTATACTTATTGTAGGATCATATGTGTTATCACCGAATATCAAGCAATAATATATGCAGTTATGACTTAACAGTGTGCAAGAAAATCCTCTGATCATGGTCTAGCTCGAAAAATTATTTATAAGTTGACAAGTAAATAAACAATATTCGATTGGATAAAAATGGAAAATATATGACAACGTTTGCTCACTTCCAATTTCTTTTGGAGATAGCTATTTTACATATTTTTCACCGTAAACATTCAAGTTCTGAGTTTGTAATTTGCTTAATTACAAAACACGTCTACATTCAGAGGCGTTGTCAAAAACTAGATGTAGCTAAGGACAAATATATATAGTTTTACATTTTTAAATTACTTGGCGATATACTTTTAGTAAATTTACATTTTCAAACGTGGAAGTGAGAGTGTTAGATACGAATTTGTCAATTATCTTTATGCCCGACAGCGAATTTTGTCATCGTTTACATTCCTATGTCATAAACAAACAATTGAAGAACTAGTGTATTAATACCTTGACATGAAGGTTCGTTACCGCTCCAACCTTCGACTCCGTTATTCATTTGACATCTCAAATCAGTTGTACCGATCAAATCATATCCATTGTCGCAGGTAAATCTACACTGTGTTCCAATAGCATTATCCTGGGAATCACACACTTTGTTGCCGTTGAGAGGCGTTAATAACGCGTTACATGTGATTTCTGCAATTTAAAACAAAGAAAACAAACCCTTAGTGGAAAAGCTATTTTGTTTTAACGTTTCACAAAAGTAGTAGAGTCTTAAAGGAAACGATACTTGAAATATTTTTGTTGAACAACTTCAGTATCCATGCCGTTGACTACACTCACGAAAAATACCGTCACGGACAGTGTGCTCATATTTGGTTTGAATTGGTCCATCAAGAAATATTTAAACCAGAAAAACAAAAGTGACAAAAGTAAATAAGGTTTGAAACTTTAGGTACTGGAGGTCAACTTTAGGAACAGGCCTAGCAGAGGAATGTTTCAACACAGTCCTTCATGGTTTCAGCAGGTCTGCCAATATATATCAGTTCATGGACAATGACAGGAAATGACTCAAGGTTTAAGTGGAGTAGCCTGTTTCAGTCACTGCCACCACTCCTACACTGCATAATAGGTACACTGCATACAAATAGGTACTAGGTTAGAGATTACAGAATCTCCAACTCAGACATGTGGGCTGTTTCAGTTAATGCCACCACTCCCGCACATTTACAGAATTTCCCCTTTTTCTTACCTCATTTGCATATTTTTGACACTGATATGTTCATTTGAACAACGTCACATCTCCGACCCCTGGGTCTACCTGTACACCAAATACTGTGATGGTAGGTGCGGCGGTTTGGGAGCTTTTGCGTGTGACGGACATACATCCGCACATACATACATACATACATACATACATACATACATACATACATACATACATACATACATACATACATACATACATACATACATACATACATACATACATACAGACAGACAGACAGACAGACAGACAGACAGACAGACAGACAGACAGACAGACAGACAGACAGACAGACAGACAGACAGACAGACAGACAGACAGACAGACATACATACAGACGCCACCGACTCACCATATAAGCTCTTGTTTGGTATTTATATACATACCAAATATGAGCTAAAAACAAAGGTACAAGTTCAAGTTCCTAAAATAATTCTGCTAACATAATCGCCAACAAACTCGCTGTGCTCAGTTGTATATGGCGAGTCATAAAGTTGAACTCTCTGATACCTCATAGCTCTGTTACTGTTTGAATGTCAGAAAGTAAACTATCGCACTAGTAATTCTTTGGTATGGTAATATCCATTTGAAATAGCTTTTGTCTTGTGTTTGGGGGCGTTGAATTACATGATATGGCAAAAGTCTCTTTGTTCGTGAAACTAGCTAAACTCATTCATCTTTTCATCGTTTTAGGCATTTCGGGCATTAAATTCCTGTATAACCAAGTTTACCTTTACTTTTGCTTCTGTAGCCTTATGTGTCTTATAGAAATCCGTCACTGAATTGAAAATATGATCGACTGCGCGCATTACACTTTCACGCCTTAATTAGGTGGCATAATTGTACACAAGGAATTACATGATAAATTTATGAGAGACAAGATTTGTATTGATCAATGAAACCCAAACATTATAGTAAACGGACTTATCCGAAATAATTAGTGTTCCAAAATGCTGAAGTAAACACTTACTGGTACAAGTGTACGGGCTTCCAGACCATTGACCATTCTCAAGGCACGTGCGTTCGGCAGCGCCACCAGGTGTTGGACGATACCTGTTCCTGTCACACTTGAAATAGCATTTGTTGTTGTACGAGTTGTCGCATTTTGTGACGTAACCACCGGAGGGAGCACTTAACGCCGGACATCGAATAACTAAAACAAGACAATATCGCAAATCATGAAACATAATTGAAGAACAGAGGACCAGTCACTCTAAGATACATTGCTAATATCGTATGAAAAATACGTACCAAAACATGCTTTGTAACAGAAGACTTACTTGTACAATTTTGACCTGGTTGTCCGGTGTATCCAGTTTTACACTGGCACTGACTGATTGACGTACTTCCGGTCTGATCAGTGTTTGAGTTCGCCGGACAAGGTGTACAGTCGAGATAACCATACTTCTCTTTGTAGGTTCCACGGGGACACGCTGTTAAACAGAGTCAGAAATCGGTCAATGTATTACGAATTGTTCATAAACCTGTAAAGAAGATATGCCATTGGTTTGTTCATTGCTTGACAAGCAGAATGGGCGGAAAGGAACTGCTAAAATCCCAGTCTTCTCATGTGTATCGACATAGACCCTGGAGCCACTGGGTACTTCACAGCGCAAAATATTTCACAGTATGCTAAACGCTGTGTGAGTGTCATCCGCGAGCCAGCTTCGTTCAACGAACAACGTATGGAGGAAGAAAACGTGTTGAAAGCTTGGCTTGTCTGCCAGTTTTTGAGTTTTCATGTTTAGCCAAAAGTCGATGAATTTTGATAAAGTTATCTTGATTATATTCAATCGTTATCGAAATATCGTTGTCAGAGTACGATCCATCACGTGAACAGGTGAGACAGTATATCTAGTATGGAAAATCGCGACAACAATAGTATCTAGGGATTACGTCATCATATAGTTGTTTTTGTAAGCGATAATCATGGATAGCGTCGATATTTTTCTAGTTTTGATCACACGGAATTCCGTAAGACGATCGTATTTACTTGTTTATAACTCATTTATCGAGTCAGTCGAGAATTAAATTTTTCGTTACATTTCCAAAAGTCCTTTTTCCATAGTTTTCATCGAGAATTTAACTTTGCTGCCATTAAAATCTGATGAGCAATATTTAAAAATACCGCAGTTATACGGTGTCGCTCAAATTTGATCAGAATTGGTACATACCAAAGATCAACAATAAGTGTTATTTCTATCTGTTCAGTGCAGGAAAATTATGCATTGATTTTATGACAATTTCTGCATAGTACAACCAGAAAAACAACAAGAAATACAACCAGAAAAATAACAACAAGAAATATTTAAACCAGAAAATTAAGAATGACAAAAGTAAATAAGGTCTGAAACTTTAGGTACTGAAGGTCAACTTTAGCAACATGCATAGCAGGAGAATCTTTCTACCATGGATGTACAAAAATAGATTTCCATATGGTTTCAGCAGATCTGTTAATATGTCACAGTTCATAAACAATGACAGGAAATGACAAATTAGCTGTTTCAGTTACTGCTATCACTCCCAAACATAATAGGTACCCTGCATACAAATACGTTAAAGGTCAAAATCCTCTTATTCAGATGTGTGGGCTGATTCAGTTCACTGCCACCACTCCTGCACACTTGCAGTATTTCCCTTTTTCTTACCTCATTTGCACATTTTTCACACTGATGTGTTAATTTGAACAAATTCACATCTCAACCCCTACATCTACCTGTACACCAAATACTGAGATGGTAGCTTTGGCGGTATGGGAGCCTTTGTGTGTGACGGACATACATCCGCACATACCCACAAATATACAGACACAGACGCCACTCAGACTCATCATATAAGCTCTTTTTGGTATTTATATATAAAACCAAATATGAGCTAAAAATGGTGTCAAGAAACAACAGGTTCAAAGCTTGTATATTTTCCTATCAAGTAGTTGCTTGTCATTTTAATGACACAAGGATAGATTCTCCAACTAAAGGAAAACGGTAAACTTCTCAGATAAAGAAACCGAACAAGTTTCCTCCAAAATACCTGTGCATTGATCTTTGAAACCGTTACCAGAGTAACCTGGCTGACATGCGCATTGGTGTACACCACTGCGAGTTCCACAAGAACAGGTCGCGAGGGCATCGCAGCAGTCATAACCCTCTGTACAAAGACTATTGCAAGAATTTCCACCGACGGACAAATCCCACGTTGTCTCCTTTACATCTAGAGTCAAACAGAAAAAAATTGTGGGGTTATGAGGTCATATTGATCGTCATCATTTAGATCCAAGGCAAAAGGCATCGGTTTTGTTTACATAGAAAGCAGTTGGTAGATGCATGACTTTTAAACACGCCAAGAAAGAACGGACTATCTCAATTACTTTCTGTAAAATATTTTTGTTTTGCATCAGCAGTCATTCTGAAACCCGTCTTGGATACAGCATAGCATAAACGGCCAGAAACCATGACGTGTTGTGTTCTATATACATCTAAAATATTAACGATTTCAGGGCGACAAGGCAAATAAAATTCTATTGTCACAACGTTCTGCGGATGAATACCGCAGACAGCACTTAAAACCATCAATTATAGCAATGTACTAGTTCTATATTTAGAGTTTTATTTCTCATAATTGTGCGATGTTCGGCAATGAGTTTCTGCTCGTTTTCCATATCGAATACTGTGGTAGGAGAAAGTGACGGAGAGTTGTATTCGTAAATATAGCGCACCCTGTTAATGCTAATACAGTTCTAAAATCCACTGAATCTGTACATCTGAACATTCTTTTACAAGTTTGGTCAAAATGTTTTCAAGAACTTAAGTAGTCAGCAAAATGACAGAGCTTTATAGTATCAACATATTACTGTTTCACATGTAATGAAATAAAGGGGAGACGGGTCAACTGTTTGTGACTTACTAAAGCAAGCAAAGGTATATTCCTATGTTCATTTTACCATGATTACCTAAACCGGTACTAACAGCGCTAGCTAGCGCTACATTGCGGTCGATCCAAACACTCGAAGCAATTCACGCAAATATTTTCTGAATTAAAACGATGTGAATGTGCCTAAGCCTTTTCTTTCAGAGAGTAAGAAGTTTTATTATCAATTATCGCTACTTAATTTCCCAACCGACTCAGTGTATGATCCATACCACGTGACAGAAACATCCCTCAGTAACCAATCGAACATTGGTCCACCAACGCCTTCTATCACAAGACATATTGTCAGGCTGTATACAACACGGCTGTTTCGTAATTGATAAATCTCAGTTTATATTTGCCTTTGATCGTTTATTTGCATATCAATGTAAACGTAACAGATTCTATTGATTGCAATGCTTCAATAATAAACCGCAGTATTTCAACACATAAAGATCATATCTTGTACAAAATTATGCAATGACTCTTTATGCAGCTATCCTAACTAATAACCTTATAACATGTACACGCAACGGGTTTATGGTGTATTGTTTGCACGTCCTAGGATTCAGTTTTATCCAACTTATAGATTTTGTCACATTCGAACTTTCAGCTAGAAATGGGCGCCCCATTTCAAACGTAGATGGTTGGATTAACGTAGAAGAGGATTATTCTCGGTGCGGTTTTACTTGTAACGTAAATATTGTGTCTCCAATATTCATAGTATGCTTCCCGTCACCTAGCATAGGTTCGCCTAAGCGGTCTTGTCTGCTGAAGCACGTATCCGATGCTGATTTTAGTTTTGAAAGTACATGGCAATAAAGTATTAGCAAGAAACCAGGATAAATTTCACGTTTATATTTGTCAGGCATTAATCTAGCTTTGATTAACACTCACTGCATAGGGGGCTATGAGAACATCGTATTTGGCATCAGGAGTCAGTGACGGGAAAATCTCATAATATTTGCCCATTTTAGAGACCATTCTCCCAGTGCTATGTAAATAAAGTAGATCGGGTTAGAACTCGACTGTGAAAAGTCATATAGGCGTCGTCCTACTGCTTATAGTTTGTCTCTGCATACCTTTTCCAGAGTCAAGTTTATCTGACTGCTATAGGCATGGTGGATTTCTCCGTTACAGAATTCTAATGTTTGAGCAATGTCAGAACTGTGAAAACTCCATCGTTGTCTGAAAGAAAAGTTCTCTTATAGGAAGCGACATTTGAAACAAAATACGATGCCACATGCTAAGTTTTGAGTCACCGATCCCTACTGTATAACCCTCGTCTCCACCAGATTAAATGTCCCTGTACCAAATCTATGGTAAGTTTGAATGATGTATCCATATCACAACTGTATCGTCAGTTGCAAAATACATATGGGAAAATTAAATATTTAATTGTGGTAAATATACACTTCTTACCATTTTTAATACGTTGAGCAAGTTTCTCGATGTCTGACAATTTGTCCAGAATGAAAACGTTTTCGCCAGTGGCTATGCCATTGAGTTCATCCTCATTAATGTTCCCAACGCCAATTGCAACGATGCCGATGCCGCTGCTTCGAATATTTTCTGCGTCTGGTATGGGATCGCCTCGATTCGACTGTCCATCAGTCAACAGTACGATAAGCCTGTATCGGGCAATAATGTTAAAGATGTACAGTGAGGGTGATGCAATTGACGTGAGTTTCCAGCAAATGTACAACTTCATACAACTAATGAAATGGACTTTACGAGATCTTTCTCGGTAATATTATCTCTTTGTCAGTGTTAAGACTGTTCAAGGTTGAGTATTGAGAAGACAGTCCCTATTAAAACTGTCTGTTTACATTCTGGCATTTTGACGAGTCAGAAATTGCAACCTATAGGGGAATGTTTATATTCATTTTGATAGTATATTTTATCGTGCATGTGTTACACATCTCCACCCTGTACCGCAGAAAGACCATTAATTTCTCTACTACAACTGCTGTGGTCCGTGAAGTGAGTGATGTCAAATCTCCAGCTTACGACAATTCAGTGCGTGACCAAGGAGCTTAACTTGATGCCACTGCGGTTCCTCCGTTCGGAGAGAGACCGTGGTGGTATCGATGCTTTAGCAGTCAACTTTCTAACTTTCTACTGAACCTGTTGACCTACATACACATCTCTAGGCTCCATAGAGCTTTGCTGCATCTATTCTACGCTCAGCAGCGATAATACTATATTACTTAAAGCACCACACTACATTAAATTCACTGTTGTTATACCTTACCTTTTAGCTGATGGTCTAGCCTGTTGTAAAATATTCCGAGCTTCAACGAGAGCTCCCCGTGTATCAGTCCAACCACCTGTGTACGGTATCGTGCTCAAATCATTCAACAAGGAACATTTATTCTTACCGACTGGGTTCCCTATGTAATCAATGCGACGGACTATCTTATCAGGATCGGAGTACGTTACCACAGCAACACGGATTTCATCTTCCGATACACTAAATATTGTGGAGACATGTCGGATGAAATCGATTTCGAAATGAAAGTTTGGTGCGCCAATGCTACCGGAGTCGTCGACTAGGAATACGACATCGCTTATGGTGGCCTGGTAGGGTTCAAATTTAGATAAAATCGCTAGACTCTCTTGACTTATCTCCTCCTGCTCTTCAACAGACATCTCTGAATCTTGCCCCGTCGCTGGCGTGAAAATCACGGCAACTATCATCAATGTCTTTGCAACGGCAAACATCTTCAGCGCACGCATGGTCCGTATCAGCCCTGACACCTTGAATCGATAGCTTTGGATTTGCCTCCACTGTCTGCTGTCGTCTACGGGCTGTGCTCAAGATTGTTTAGTACTGCACTGCCTATAAGTATACACAGGACTTCCCCAGCTGTCCGTTTCGGGGAGAGTTTTAACTTACTCAAAACTTTACGAGGGGTTTCCCCGACTCAATAGACACAGATTTCTTCCCGGAAAACAGGAAGTGACGATAAATGTAGCTTACTATCATGGTTATGACGGAAACAGTAGAGACGCGAAACATGTTGATGATTAACTGCCTTTATGCAAAGTGGCACATAAGCTGATTAAGGGTTACACACAATCTGTGATTTACGTAGGTGCCATAATAGTCACACGAGTTTATCCATCATGACAGCTTCAAGTAGGTGTACAAATTGACCACGCAACCACAGTCAAGTTCGAGGGTTATTCGTAGAAGAGGTGTCAATAATAAGTGTTTGTCAAATGTGTCCATTGTTTTGTGCATCACAGACAAAGAAATATACAAAATAATCTGTGTCCACGCACGCATCTGCACGCATGCATGGAAATGTACTCAATCTTGACAATAGTAAATCCACAAGCTTAGTTTGCTAGCTCTAACGTCACTTGTAATTCATTTTAGATTGCCGGCAATGTTTTTGCCTGGGCATGTTTTCATGGTGTAGAACAAAACAAAACAAAGAAAACAAAGACAGACAATCGTCATATATCATAGAATACGCAGGAGAAAGGAGGGTGGACAAATATGGGAAAAGATTGGATGGTGGAAATAAAATAAACGATGCTAGCATTTCCGGGAAGGGAGTGATAGAACCGGCCGTTCAATCCTAACATACCCATCCAAATACAACTGCTGCACATGCTTAGATCGTTTTACAAGTCATTATACACTCGTAAAATACTTTGGAAGCCATTAAATTGTGTGTGTGGTAGGGGAAATTTAAAGTTGAATATTGTACTCTGTGGCGAGGACACGGAGAGAGTCTGTTACCCAGCGGACACGAGGACATAGCAAGCTGTGAGAGAGCGTGTTCCCAAAATTTGATGAGGGACTGTCTGATCCTGCCCTTGAATGTGACACCTCGTTCTAAGATGTGTAGTATTAGTATTTCGCTGTCGTAAACATACTCTTTTAATTCTTTGTTAAAATCTCATCTGATGAATGGGCAATACTACGATAGTCGATACATTCGGAATTTACTTTTTATACGGCCTTAAACGACGTTAAGACGACAAAACGTTGAATTCCTGAGAAAGGATGTACATACAGGTCTTCCCCAGCTGTATTTATAGACTATGCTCTCTTTCTTGCTCGTTTACGAGATTGCTTATCCTACATGTTTCCTACTCATATTTCTTTGGATATATACAGTATTCTATTAATACTGTGTTCCATCCTACATGTTTTCTACTCAAATTTCTTGGGATATATACAGTATTCTATTAATACTGTGTTCCTTAAAGACGAGGAAATGCAAATTTACTTTTGTCGTGCGGAAGAGGAAAAATCCCATTCAAAAAGTCCTCAGTTTATGATGATAGTACTGTCCCTGTTTGAACGTTGTAACTCAAATTACTGAAATGCATGGTGCGTGAACGAGTACACGGAGTGTCTACGTTACACCGAACACGCGTACGAGATTATCACGCGATATTTGGAAAATTTGTGTCCGGGTTCAGTCTTCGATTATCTCTGCTGTTAATCATTGATGTCCGCAATAAGACAGGTTACTTGTGCCTGCGATGTTGAAACTTTCTGTGAACAACAAATTAGACACCAGAACGTTTATTGACGCCTTTGAAAGTTTTTTGATTGCTTGCAATGTGTATACAGTTGTCACAGAACAACTCTGATTTTTCGGGCTCATAAAATATTTTCCGTAAGTCGGTCTGATGGACAATGCACGCATTGATCTGAGCACCAGTTTCACAATATCCTGTTCAAATTTTCATCTTTTTCCTCGCATCAAACTTTGACATACTTCGGTATTCTACCATCGCCAATTAAAAACTTAAGGTAGAATGCACCTCGGGGACAGATATTCGGACTGTTTTTTTTTCAATTCTTTTCTGATTTACAACTTTTAGGGGCTCGTTTTAAAGCTCTTGAAGTGAGAAAAATTTTCATCGGTTTAGTTTGTCGAAAATCGAAAATTGAAAATTCTCCCATAGAGTTAACACAGGGATGGCAGTCATTTTGAATATCGGTAAATGTTACGTAATTTGTTTCTCTGGTACCAAACTTTGCTTTGTAACCCCTGATTTGTATTCTTGAATTGGTAATAGAATGGTTAAAAGTTTCATTGGGGAAAGTTTGAGCAAAGTGTAAGTCCATCACTTTCGAGGCGTATACAACCTTAGCGTATTGTTAGCCATAGTCCTACATGCTCCCTTCACTAGCGGTGCATAAACTTATCCCCTTAGATCTACACCCTGACTCCGGTCCTTGATAGGATCAACCATGACATTGATACGTTTTGCCCGCTGGGAAGGGGGCTTTCGACCGACAGGTACAAACAAAGAGAGAGAGACAAGCTTTGTCTGTTGTACGGCAAAGAAAATAAGTCGAGCTCGTTTTGTGTCAATGAATGAGTTATACTTGCCCTGGTTACAGGTGAAATCTTTGCACATCACAAGCCGATATCGATCTGTAGTCTTGTTGACGGTTGCCTGGCATCCGCAGCACAGGTTCCGACATGATGAGCTCTGGACTTACAGACCTGACAGAGTGGTGTCGATTGCATGACACAAACACCAGTTACATGATGACAGTGATGACAATAAGAGCATGCAGTTACATGGATGACAGAAGACAGCAGAGACAGAAAGCACGTCTTTTATTGGAACAATTTTGCTGTGAGTCCATACCATGTTCCTGTATATTGGATGACGTCCTATATAATTACCAACAAACTACTACATGCTGGTTGGTGATCATGCCGACGAACTTTTACATCTCCTTCCACAGTCAATGTACTCAAAAAGAAAATTAGTTCCTAATTTAACATTCCACAAATAAACGAAACCATGACAGTTTGTGGTCTACCAAATGTAAAATAACGAAGTAGGACGAAAAATTGCTGGAGTAATACAGCCAAGCGTAGCTTAAGTTATTTTTTGTCGACCCTGATCTGCACAAGTTCGACAAATCGACAAATCAACTTTCGCGTCGCCCGATTTTCCTTCATTCGAATACTACAATCCGTTCAATTGAATAAAAATATATATCTCGATCAAACTACATCCACCATGAACTGTCAGAATTCTTCGGTATGCAAGTTGAGTTCAAATCAAGTGGTAAATTTTAGCGCAAGCCATTTTCCTGAACTTCTATAGCGTCTACGAAAACAGTTCCCTGCACTACCACCAGCACCAGCACTTGACTTTTACTTATAATCGGGTCAGGATGTTGGGGGAAGGGGGATAGAATATACTCATATAGAATATTAAAAAGTAACTCGTTGCACTCATATTCGGTTAAGGTAGCTATTTCCATGTAGGGTAGACCATTTGATATCCTGGGGGGGGGGGGGCTTGGAAGATTGGTGGAGAGCCATTATTTTTTTTCCCATGTGCTTCACCATGAATTTTTTTTTTTTACAGGGCATATGCTGGCAACTTTTTTTTTCACTTTCCTTCTTCGAGATATATTTTTTTTACCAAATTTCGGTGCAATGTTTGTTTGCTTGGTTTTTCACACCCAGTAACAAGATGCTGTTGTATCGCACACAGACTATATTCAAGAAACTAAATAAAGATATGTAAATACATGTACATTTTTGATTCACTTTACAAAAACATATTTGTAAAATCATGTACATTTATGGCATTTACTTGTCAGTGTTGTCCTTACATTGAAAGTAGCCGGGTAATTTAAGAAAGTAGACGGGTGGACTGCGAGGGAGCGAAGCGACTGAGTGGCGAGTGAGCGTAGCGAACGAGGGGGGAGAGCGCGAGAGGGGGGTGCCCCCCCCTCTCGCAAGGCGAAAAATGAAATTTTGGAGTGGAAATGGTTTTCTCTGGTGGCATCTGAGGTGACATTTACAGACTGAAACAGTACTTTTGTTGTGTGTCTTAGACGTGGCTCACATACAACAAAACAAACAAACATGATTTTGTTTTGTTTGTATTATTTATGACACACTTATGGTTTTATTTGCAGTGAAGATGTAACATTTAATCTTAAATCACCTGCTGTCTGCTCATTTCATTGCCCATTTCCATTCTTCATTACCACATAGTAGTTTCCCCAAAACCATCAAACTCATTCAATTCTAATCAAAACACATTCGCTTTTTTAAGAAAAACATTGGTAAGATAATTCACTATAACAGTGTTCGCATTTACGAATAAAACATGCGTATATAGAAAACTCATGACAATGAAAAAATGTGTAGAGAGTCGATCCAATGGTAATAATATTACGCATTGGATTGAGTCTCTATGCATTTTTTCATTGTTATGAGTTTTCTATACGCAAACGATAATAAATGTTTGCAGGCTGTCTCTCTTCTTGTGGTATTTTGACAAAATCCATACATTCAGATTTACACATTTCTGGAAAACACTGGTGAGCAATTTCAATTTCAGCATACTTCCTCTAATCAGAAGGTCATGTATACTGTACAATTGTTCATATTCAGTTATTGTTCCTCAAGCTTGAAATGGTTTATGCTTTATAAAACTCCAGAGCTACTGCTTGATTTTTATTGATGCTGCAGTGTGCATCGAACAATTGCCAAGATTTTTTTCCGAGTCGCAATGGTCCATAATTGTTTTTCCATCAGCCACTTAAAGCCAGATTTTTTTTTCGAGCAACTCCACCTGGCATCTTTTTTTTCCCCCAAATCTTCCAAGCCCCCCCCCCCAGGATATCAAATGGTCCATCCCTGTTATACACTGTAACACCAGTCACTGCCGTCCCGCAATGTGACACCGAAACCCGTCTAAAGATATCCAGAGGAATAATTCCCTGTTCAGTCTGAATAACACATGCATTTGAAAACTATCGAAAGATTGCAAAGAAGCAAGAGTCAATCCAGGCTCTGTTTAGTTTTAACCAGCAAGCTTATGCTTGCTATGAACTTCTATCGCTCTGTTCACTGAAGTACAATATTTTCCTTGCTTACAATCATGCAGGACTTAGGGGAGAACCATTTGATTTGGGGGGGGTATGGAGGAAATGGGTATGGGAGCAAATTTTTTTTTCCTGTCACAGTGACAGCAATTTTTTTTTTCTACTGTCAGAGCTGCGTCAATTTTTTTTTTCAAATGGAGTAGCAATGCAAATTTTTTTTTCTTTGTCATCAAGTTTGTGATGCGTTGTCATTATTTACGGCCTGAAACTCAGAAATTTTGAGTGACGCCCCCCCCCCTCAACCATGATGAATTTGAGTAACTCCCCTCTCTAACTCTAAAATTTTGACTGATCCCACCCACTTAGAAAAGTTAAATACAAATACATGTATTTGTAAAATTTACAAAATACAGCAACAGTAAAGACCTTTGAAATCCTGATGTACTCTGCTAGACTATCATCAGTTATCTCATGATGGTTCAAAAAAGTGAACCCATCAAAATGAAATTGTAAGTCACAATAAAATAAAGATATAAAAGCTCACATAGTATCTAACCATATAATATATGTTTAATTTGGATGGGTATTATGACAGGGTTTTCACTAGGATATCTGACCGGGCAGAATTTGAAAGTACAGGGGGAACATGCGAGAGGCTTAGGGGGAAAGAGTCACAGGGGCTTTCCCCTATCTTGCATGGAAAGTTTTAAGATATTGATGTGTGCAATGGTGCAGTCTGGTGCAATCTGAGAGGTGTTTTTTAATTTTTTTACTATGTGAAACTGTTATAACACCCCAAGGGGGAGAGCAAGAGAGGGGGTTTCCCCCTCTCGTATTGGAAATTTTGGGAAATTGATGTGTTTAATGGTGCAATCTGAGAGGAGTTTCAGGTTATTTTGCACTCGGTAAAACTGTTTGAAAATGACATTGAACACTGCAATATTTTTTTACATTTTATGCATGATCAGTGTTTGTGTCACAATATTCAACAACCAAACAATGACAATACAATTTGTGAAAAACAGTTCTGTTTGCCAGAGACTGAAGATAAATAAATATACAGGAATGGAAAATCTGTGACCTTCTTGTGTCATTTCTCCAGCTGCCAGCTTCTAATGAAAAGCATGAATATGGTATGTTTAACTGTCAAAATGGTCATTGAACTGAGGTAAATGAAAACATGTTTCTGTGATAATAAAGGATGAATTCACAACAGTTCAGTTTTGTCCTAGATCCTGTGAAAATTTTGAGAAATTGATGTGCGCCACGGTGCAGTGTAGTGCAATCCGAGAGGTATTTTAAATTTGTCTTTTACCAGTAAAACTGTTAGAAGACCCAAGGGTGGGAGAGCACGAGAGGGGGTGCCCCCCTCTCGCATTGAAAATTTTGAGAAATGGATGTGTGCAATGGTGCAATCTGAGATGTGTTTCAGTTTGTTTCGCCAAAAAAAATTGAGTAACCTCGCCCCTTCTTCCTCTCCACATTTTGAGTAACGCCCCCCTGAAGTTTTCAATTTTTTTAGTGCATGACCCCCTCCCTTGTATTTCATTATATTTGTTGTTCTCAATTTTTCATGGTCAACTTGTACATCTTCCTAATATATTTATATTGAGAGAATAATATATTGATTTTAACACTAGTTTATTGACTCCTGTCTTGTGTTTTAAAATTTTCACATTTGACAGAAGTCAAAAAGTCCCCTTTAGATAGTGCCTATGCCATTGAGATATTGCAACAGAAATCCTGAAATATGATTTCTTAGGTCAGAAAAGGGAAGGAAAACATTGAGTGTACGGAGGTGTAAAGTAGACCTATGTAGTGCATGCTTATATCATAAGTGCTGGGAAAAAAACATAAGAATTGCTTGTGGTAAAAACATTTGCGCCGCCTATGGCGGCGCGCCGGCAAAGAATACATGAGAATAGGGTTTCCAAATTTTGCTAATTTCTGGTGCATTGTGACAATTTTTTTTTCACTTCTGTCTGTTATGACAATTTTTTTTTCTCAGGCCATGACAGGATCAATTTTTTTTTCTTCTATCTCACCTGGCGACAATTTTTTTTTTCTCAAAATCCTCCATACCCCCCCCCCCCCGAAAAATCAAATGGTGTTCCCCTTAGTATGCATGTAAAACAATATGGCGGGCATTGCATGCACTTCATAATGAAACCGTTTTAAAGGAAATAGACAGAACAATTTTCTGAAAACACTTTATTCAGAAGCTCTATGAGAAACAATAACAACACAAAGGTTCTGAGATCGAAAAAAAGCAGCTAAACGATGTAAAGCTATTCAAGTAGTAAATTAAATAAACTGACTTGACCGAGTCAGTGACTTAGTGTTTATTGTATATCATGTCAATTTACCATTCACTCGCCCTTTATCGATGATATTCAATGTACAGTGACACGGATATACTGATTAATTACGTTACTATCATAAAGACTATAGACAAACGAGAAAATCACTTCGTTTACATTTCGAATTTTAAAATAAACCATCGGTTTGCATTTATTGAATGCAACAGTTTACCTACAAGCGGTACTTAGAATACGGTTGCCTTGAACGAGTCTAGTCCATGAAGGCTCACACAAGACGCCATTTCGAGAAAGTTCCGCATGACGGGACGATGCTTAAATCTGATTGGCTATCTACGCCATATTGATATGAACTTCTCATGAAATCCTAGCCTGAATACTGTAATTTTGATTCCTAGGACAGTCTCAACTAGAGAATTATCTGTTTCAGTCGACATGGAAGAGCTTCACTGCCGATACAATATCAGAAAATAATTCAAAATAATCGAACTGTACAACTGATTGTTGTTAATGACAAGAGGTTTTTCGTATTTAACCTTTTTGACCTTGAAAGCTTGGCATTTTTCCCTCTAAAAGTTTTGTTTATTACTGCAGCAAAGAACTTTGTGACAATAAAATACGTATTGACTGGCAAAATACTAAGATGACTACAGAGAAGAAAGATGAAAATATATCTTCAATACATGATTTCAAAATGTTATTTTAAAAAAATTTACATGATAAAAATTTGATATTACATTGACCATTTGCTACTTCAAAAAGCGATAACATTTCACATGTACAGTGTGATTGTAACGATGGCAGTGATGCTAGAGACAGGGTCAAGTAAGCAAGAACTGTACATTGCGGTCTCTAACGTCAATGTCACCTATTTTTTATGATTTACGGCTTGCGTCATCGCCCTGTCCTTATGTCTATAGTCGACAGATTATGGGCCAATAGTTGACGTATCATTACTGATATTATCCAATGGTTCATATTCATCAGTGTTGCCATAGAAGAGGGTGTTTGTTTGACTGTCTTCGTCACCGGTCTCTTGGTCTTCCGATGGCGTTGATGTTATCATCTCAACTGAAAGATGAAAATGGGCGACATACCCAAGTCAGAGTGAAGGATACAGCATATGGCGATCATTGAGAGCAGAGATCCCATAGTTCTATGGGTTTCAACTGACAGGTGTGAAATCTACATGTCCTTTCAGCGAATGTGATAGGCCCAATAAGCAGTGTATTTCTTTAATTTTCAATACCAACATTTGTTGTACATTTAAATTCGAGCAACCTATGTGGACTTTTCCTGGCAAAACATGGTAGGCCATGATGTCGACAAGACGACAACATTACCGAATGTCTCACATTCTCGATGTCCGTTCTGATGCAAGACGAGATTAGAGCTACATGTACGAGAGAGACGAGTTTTGGAAGACAAGCGAGACGAGATTAGTGCAACAACTCTTAAACATCCGGGCAGAAGACGTAAAAGAGATAACTTACCAGTACAATCAACTTGACTAGTGCTGCCAATATCGAGGGTACTACTTCCGTTTGGACACTCTTGACATTGACTTTGGCCGAATTCATCTTGATAGGTACCGACTGGACAAACTGTACACACTTCAGTTGAATTGTCTAAGTACATTCCTAGAGGGCACTTCACTGTAAAACAAATAAAAAAAAATCAGTGCATTTTGTGAGGTGACATATTCAATTGTTGATTTGACAAGATGACAAGATGACAAAGGCCATAATCAATCCGTATAATTAACAATATAACGGACTGACGAAGTGGGCAAAGTTTGATTAGGAAGTGCATTTAATCACTGTTCATTGGATGGCTGCAATCATCATGATGGCGATAATAGTACTTTCATATGTACTGTTCAAATAATTTACGTTCAGCCAACGTGGAGGGACTGCGGTCAATTATATAAATTGTATGTATGTATGTATGTATGTATGTATGTATGTATGTATGTATGTATGTATGTATGTATGTATGTATGTATGTATGTATGTATGTATGTATGTATGTATGTATGTATGTATGTATGTATGTATGTATGTATGTATGTTGTATGATGTATGTATGTATGTACGTATGTATGTGTGTATCTATATGTATGTATGTGTTTGTATGTAGTATGTATGTATGTATGTATGTATGTATGTATGTATGTATGTATGTATGTATGTATGTATGTATGTATGTATGTATGTATGCATGCATGCATGCATGCATGCATGCATGTATGTATGTATGTATGTATGATGTATGTATGTATGTATGTATGTATGGTGTATCTGTATGTATGTATGTATGTATGTATGTATGTATGTATGTATGTATGTATGTATGTATGCATGCATGCATGTATGTATGTATGTATGTATGTATGTATGATGTATGTATGTATGTACGTATGTATGTGTGTATCTATCTACCTATCTATCTATATCTATCTCTATCTATCTATCTTTTCATTGATTTGACGAGCGTGAATCCGCTTTCAAATTAAGTGTCATCTTTCACTCTGCTTTCTCTTTCCTAGTCAGACACATGAAGTGTTTAATCAAAGCGAGCTGTCGCTTGTTCATATCACTGTTACAACTTGTAGTAGAATTCGATCAACGAACCCAGTGCTAACGATTTGTAAATGTACGTACCACAAACAGTGCCCACCAACTCTTGCTCAAATGTTTTCAGCTCGAATCCAGGTGGGCAATGGTCTGCGTCGTCAAGCTGTCTATATTCTGTTGAGATAAATAGTACGTGTTAATACCGGTCTCTTATCCCTATAGATTTAATGCTTATTAGCAATACTATACTATAATTTTACAACTTGAACTGAAAAATAAAAACATTGTTCTGTAGACCAAAAAATTATACTTTTGAACAGTGAAGTTGTCATGCAATACTGTACAACCGATACTCGCCGTGCAATTTTATTTATCGCTTTTGTAATCATTCGAGTAGCCTACACATTAAATTCGTCATCGTTCAAGACTGGGTGTATCCTAATGGAAATAATAAATTTCCATTATTTTCACTCTTGTAAACTAATTTACATGAAAGTCCGGAAACGGTTTCATGGAACAGATATTAGATTGCATATATTTTCACCTTTGTTGTTTTCTAAAACAAACACATATTATCTTATCTAAACTTATCTAAGTTGAAATAAAAGTATTAACCTTGATAAACGAAAAAAAATTACTCCGGGTTAACATTCAATATTTAACAATACCAGTGGATAATTATTCACATATTTATGCAGATTGTATTCAATTTGAAAAAGTTAAACATATGAATTTTGGCATGATTTTGGGAGTAAAACGATAAACCATATTATAAAAACTGAACAAACTCATAGTAGAAATATTTCAAAGGTTACTGTTGATGGAGCTTTGCGTGGTACAGTTTGATGGTAATACAAAATATATGGAACTGCTGTGAACAAAGGTGAAATAAATGTTCATACCGGAGCAGTCTGGCATGGTTTTGCTTGGAGACCATGTAGCGTTTGCTCCACAAAGGTAAAGATGTGAGGGTTGTCCATCGTAGAACAGGTATCCATCGTCACACACAGGGTTGCATATTTTACCGAATAACCAATCAACACAGTCTGGATTGCCGTTCAACGGGCCGACTGGCTCACCACAACTCTTCGCTAGAAAACAAGTCAAGTGATAATAGAATGGCTTACAAAGACTTTGTTTGCATCGCATAGATATGAGATGTGAATGAGTAACATTTAACTTGCATTTTTTCGACTTTATTTTTCAATTGTGATAGACATTAATTGCTTCATAGGTAAAGTTTACCTTTTTAACAGAAAAATAATACGCGATATGCAGTTTATATTGTCTTCTCTCCTTCATTGTCATGACGCAATGTCATAATGCTATTGATCACATGACTGTTCGAATATCATATGTACCAAGAGTCACCTCCAAATAAATGCGACCATGTTGAATTTTGCAATTAGAATCGCTCATCATACAAATGAAAGAACTCAGGTCACTACAGTCTCAAGAAGTTAATGCGAATAGACCAAGAACACGATGTTAACAGTACACAAAGAAATTTAACTGGGGCAGCATTGGAGAGCTGTAGAGGGGCGATTCACAGACAAAACAGCCTGTTTGCTTCAAATCTTTGAAACGAATTACTAGAATCTGATTCTAATTTTCTTGAACATCTCATTTGTTCGCTTCCGGCGACTAAAGTTGTGAATTCCCGAGTGCACTGTAACACTAGAAAAGGTCGTCTCGCTGAATTTTCCGGTGTTCGCCGCCGGGGACATTCCTGGAGTCAGTGCAGATATATTAACTTACGTTCGATTTCAATGGTAAACGAACAGTCGGCCGCATTGTTAGCTGCGTCTTTGACAACATACACTACGTTGTAAACACCCCATGTGAACGCTCCGCCAGGGTCCTAGAAATAAACCATGCATCGTAGAAACGGTGAAAGGAACTTCAGCAGCCAGGATATTGACAGATAAAGGACAATTCATTTATATCATAAAACAGAATGTGCTGACAGAAACAATATTTATTTGTTACTCGTTACAATTCATATCGAAAACCATCAATCTTTTGATTATTAGTCGATAGTCGATTTCTTAGTACTTAGATAATTTAAAATAGTCGATTTCTAAGTTCATAACACAGTCAAACCATGGCCACCAAAAAAATCGATTGTTATTTCAGTGTCTTTGTTAAGCCATGGATCGGGGCATTCCGTTCCGCGTTTACGATTAGAATGTTACAGTAGAGTGAAAAACATACTGATTATCTATAACGAACACAAGCTGGTCATCGGTCAAAATTGACATAACCACCATATGTAATTTGAATTTACAATTGAATTCATAATGTTACTATCACCATCACTGCATAAACAGTACTGATGATATTACTTACCCTGGAATTCCATTCCTCCACGATACCGACATTATCTGTGAACTCTGGTTCCTTCCAGTGTATTTCATCTGGATACCGTGACCCGGTTTCTACTCTAAAAGATTTCGGACAGCTGACAACCTTTGGTGGTTCTTTATCTGTGAAGTTGAAGACAACATATAGACTAGTGAACAAATACTGAGAAATGAGTGTAATTCTTAAAGAAATTGACCGAAACTGAATTTGAATACGATAAAACCACATGCATCCTATCACTATTATCGAAACTTGTCTAGCCGATTTGAAAGCGTGTGCTACAGCGCTTGACGAAAGGGACGTTCCATATATCTGGACGAAAGAGATGCGCCACAAATGTTGACAAAAGAGATGCTAAAGATCTTGACCAAAGAGATGTGCCTTAGATCTTGATCAAAGAGATGTGTCATTGATCTTGACCAAAGAGATCTTGACTAAATGGATACGCCATAGATCTTTACAAAAGGGTTTTGCTATATATCTTGACGGAAGAGATGTACCATAGATCTTGACGAAAGGGTTATCGTTAGTCGTCGCTTTCAAATTTTAAAATTAGTCACAGAATGTCAATAAGAATTATGGCCACTTTTGTCATAAGAATGTAACTATTGAATTTTATGAAGCAAGGCTTAAAATCGTAATTTTCGCTCCGCTGCTTTTTCCCGTTTCAATCTGCCCCACCGTAAGGGTTCAATGATCCATCGCTAACAACACTATAATATACAACAGTCCATCTCTGCCGTGGCAATGCTTCGATGTGGCGGTGTCTCTAAAGACACATTCTACGCATTTCAGGAAATCTTGCTGACAAAAAAATAATACAATTTCACTGAAAAACTAACCAATGACATTGACGGTAACGACACAGGTGGCTCTCTTCTGTCCATCGTCACTGATAGCCGCATAGTGAATGGTGGTTATACCAGGTGTAAACGTTGTATTTGTTGTGGCACGATTCACCTGGATATTTTCAGTGTTTGCGATTGGCGATGGAATAGACGTGACTATGGAAGATTCTCCTTGTGGAAGTTCAATTGTCAGATCATTAGCACATGTGATACTTGGATCTTTGTTTTCTAAGAAAATGAAACAAAAAACCGACTTGTTAGGATCTACGTCTTTCTGACGAACCCTTACAGCTCTATCTAAAAGCAACTCTTTATCATACTTTTTCCTGAGAGTTTGATTTTATTGACTTTGTTTGAAAGGATTTCATTGACCTAGCTTTGGACTGACTTTACTGGAAGTAAATGGTATAGAAAGAAAGTTCCTCACCTTTTTGTTTTCTATGTAGTAAAATTATTGACATCATGAGTTTGAAAAAAAATACACTTCTATCTACATTCTTTGAAACGGAAGAGTCATAGAAATGTGTAATTGTGCTCTGATATTGACTTGAAATGTAAACGATTGAAGGATCAGAGATTAATTGAAATAAAATGACTTAAATAGAATTATTCTAAACTAAACGGAGATAAATCTGACCTTTGACACAAGTTGGCGGTTCTCTACTCCACGTCTTGTCATGTTGACATCTGCTGACTCTGGTACCAACCAAGTGATACCCATCGTCACAGGTAAAGACGCACTGTGTTTGGAAACGGTTTAAACCGTTACCACGCTCGCACGACATCGGCAAGACCTTACCGTCTGCTGGGGCGTCCAGATTTGGACAGGTTACGGCTGAAACAAAGAAATTCAAGCGAAAACATTACACCCGTAAATCGACTGACAAAGATTACTTTGAGGGAAGACTCGAATGAAGTTCGCAATAAGTTGGAACAAGTGGTGAACGCTTCAGCCCTCTAAATCAGTGTCTACATTAAGCTTCGTCAAGATGAAAAGTAAGTAAATAATACACCAATTTGGCTGAACTCTGATCTTACCGAGGGATGTTTTATATTTTATGAAAGTAAATTAAGGACTTGTCTCTCTGACGTCATATGAAGTCGAAGGTGTCCATGTATTTCTTTAAATTCACCTAGAACACTGACAGAGCCAACTTATAGCAAGCCAAGGGTGATTATTAAGGTACGGACCCTCCCTCGAAACCTAACCAAGCCGTGGGGACTGTCTGATCATCCATGTTTACACATGTTGACGCCATGATTATATTTCAGTTTATTGGAAAAGGATCAGTCTTAGAGACTCATGAAAAATAGAATCTGAAGCCCGACTTACGTGTACAAGTAGTTTCAGAACCCGACCAACGACCTGTATTTTCACAAATTCGTTTTTCTGATCCAGTGAGTACGTAGCCTTTCAAACAGTCAAATGTACACTCAGTTCCAACTGCAAACGAAGCAGAATTTGATCATCAGTCACTATAGTCGTATTGTACCCTTTATTGTCAACACCACTGTGTTTTAATGATAAAATGGAAAAGTTTTCACTTTTCTTGGTTGAGATTGAATTAGAGGCACGCAACAAATGCTTACAGGGTAACCGGCATTGCGATTTCCTCAGCAGCAAATATTCGTAACAGAGAAGATATTATTACACGGTTTTTATAGAGTTTCCTTTTCAAAGTGCATGTACCACTAATCTACTGAGTCAGACCACAGTGTAATGCAAGCAATAAAGCCATCTGTATCCGTATCCTGGTATGGTTTCCAGAATTCTATAAATAACTCTAACATAACCCATCTGGCCTTTCCCCTTGCAAGCTGACAAACGTCGGTGCCCATGATGGATTGTTTCACTTACCGATGAGGGGTTTGTTTGGATTTTCACCCGAGCACACTCCTTTGGGCTTGACCTTTCCATATCGAGGAACGGCGAGGGCACTGCAAACTACCGCTGTAAACAATTAAGTGAGATCGAAAATGCTCGATTACACGCAAAAATATTTGCTATCAAGTCATTGGAAGGTTTCAAGTACTGTTGCACTTGAAGACTAGCAAGCTGATAGAAAGACGATGTGTTTGATGAAGCACAGTTTTGGATCATAACCTGTGTAAATCTATACATAACCAAAGGAAATGAACTTCAAACCTGCAGAAATTCACAAACTCACAGAATTAAATAAACAAGGGAGAGTGTCAGAATTCGAGTATGACGGTCTATTCACAAAATATACGCTGTGAACCATGAAACTGTTCGGTTCACTAGGTATGTGTTTGCCATATTAAAGGCTGTGTGTGTGTGTGTGAGAGAGAGAGAGAGAGAGAGAGAGAGAGAGAGAGAGAGAGAGAGAGAGAGAGAGAGACTACGAAGACGGGGGAAGGAGTGTATGTGTCTTACGTTCGCATGACTTCCTATCTTCCGTCATGATTGATGCACCATCACATTCACACAGATAACCACCGTCAAAGTTGACACAAAGTTGACTGCAGCCACCGTTGTTATGCTCACATTCATCGATATCTGTTGATAAAATTTGCATATAATGTAAGAAATGTCACACATTTCACGTTTTACACCGATTGAAGTGCATTATATTATAATCTACCAAACTCCGACTAAATCCGGGAGAAATGCGCAAACTAGTGTCGCATTTCTACTTGTGGTCAACGCGAGCATGGTCATTATCACTGTTGTCGTAATCGCTGTTTTATGACAATGAATATCAAGGTGACATTACCTATACACATGTAAGGGTCTTCGGGATCTACGATGTACCCATCTTTGCACGAACACATGAAACTTCCTTCGCCATTCAAACAATTGTGTTCACATCCACCGTTATTTTGGCTGCATTCGTCGATGTCTTTTAAAAGAAAGAGATAACGAATTACACTCATTGTATGACGATTATGATTTATTTTGCACAGGAAGAAAATATCAGCTAACTTTGGATGTTCTACTCATTAATTCAATTGTCGTCGAAATTGTTCGCCATGATTATCAGCTTCCCGTTAATGAAAGATTGAAAGATAATGTATATTCTGTGAGAGGATATCAAGAGTGTGACAATCGTTGAAAACGAATTTCACTTTGAATTTCACTTCAGATTGTATTCGTTAAGAGCATTTAAAAACAAGAAAACTTGAGCTAGGATTTAATGTTGCGTACGTACTGTTTTATTTAATGGTATAGAGTTTTTTCGTTGCATAATTTAATGTTGTTGTAACAGACTTACTTTTGTCTTCCTGGAAGAATATGTGCGATAGGCTGACGCCCAGCATTGCCTGAGTTACTGAGCTTTTATTTTGCAAACGGAAGTCGAATTTACAACGTTAAAGCGCTTATATATGCGGTTCCGCTACGTCGACATAGGTTGTGCGTCAGTCATATCTCGTTCTTTTTCTCTGATTTTTCATCGCCAAGCATTACATGCTGAACTACACGGGATGATAATATTTTAGCCTGGAACTTAAAAGCCGCCAGCACTCCGGGACTGATCTTAATATTGTCAAAAACTAAATCTTTCTTGCAGTATGGCAGAATCTTTTAAGTCGTCGTAAAATGCAGAACACAAATAATTATTACACGCATCGTGCCACATAAAGATAATTTCAAATTATATCGTTTATATGTCATTTCTTAGTTAATTCTTGGCATTGTGTTTCTGAAGTCTATGATGTGCTTGTTCAGGGTCAATACCACTAGCTACATTATGTCTTGCATCTAATAATGGAAAACACCTGATTTGTTTGTCTTCGTAGTTTCTTTATAAGTAATGAGACTTCCCATGACGCCTTCTGGTCGGTGGCGGTTAACATCTTTTGATGAGTATGCAAATGAAATCAGGTCCAAGAGTTGTAATATTGTAAACTTGATCAAGATTGGATCGGATAAATATAAACCACTTTTCGGTATTTCTTCAACAGTTTCATGTTTCTTTGCGGTGGTTTGCTTACTTTGTCAGCTCGAGGAATATAATTGGCTACCTACCGATACACATTTTTTCTTCCGGCAGTTGACGTTCGAATCCAACGGGGCATGCGCAGTAAGCACTGCCAGGTGTATTCACACAATGATCAGAGCAACCATTGTTGTCGATTTCACATTCATCGATGTCTGTAATATGACAAGGGCAAAAATAATAATAAGTCTTTTTTACAAGTGTCCCACGACGTCCGTTGATACAAAATAACGCAATTATTCATCTTTATGGATATAAATTTACCTCAAACGGTCTCACATAAAGTTTAACACTTGACCTTCTGTGACCGGCGTTTCCATGCAACCATTTCGAAATGACATAACCTTACCGGGGCCGAGTCTGAATACCGACCTACCTTGACCACATCCGATGTCGCCTTGTCTGGTGCAAAGTTTTGTAATTAGAGCCATGGCCTGGCATATTCAAAGGCTGGTGCTACCAATGCATTGACTTGCAATACTCGTACTTGTATCGGAATTTAGGGAGCCTTCAGTAATTACTGGGGGTGGGCCGGGGGAATTTCGCGCACACCTGTACCATAAAATGTGACCCCTATCCTCCTGTCTAAAATGTGACCCTCCCCCTTGTCCGACATTCTAAAACTTGACCCTCCCCCCACCCCCATCACTGCGGTATTCTCCCCAGGAATAACTGAAACAGTATCAGCATTGTTATGTTAGGGAAAAATTACAGGGGGGAGGGTTGGTGTTTTTGGAGGGACAGTTGCAATTTATCACGCAAGAATTTTTGAAGAGATATGGTATTTCATACATTTGAGGGAGGGTCACAATATTTTGTGCAACTATAAGAAGGCAAGATGTGGCTCAGGCTGATTTAGTGCTTCATCCAAAAATATCAAATCATAATACATGGAGTCCATCAGGCAAATTATTGACAATTTACCCCCACAAAACATGCTATATCTGTATATTATATATGTTTGATAATGTATTTAAATGATCTCTGCTTGAAAAGGAAGTAAAATGTGCATTTGTGTACAAGAAATTGATTTCTGAATTTCATCTAAAAAGCTGGTTTACACTATCCATTGTGTCTATGATTTTTTTCCAATAAAAAATAGTTAAATCTTTGCATTTGTGTACTCTTGATTATTGATATTAATGTTCTTGATTAGACTAGAGTGGTTACAAGTCTATGGTTGTGTAAGAATTTGATTTTGGAATTTCACTGAAATACATGTCGATTCACTATGATGCATGGGGGTCTATGATGAAACTATGAATAATTTTTTTTCAGTACAAAATTAGATAAATCTGTGCATTTATGTATGCTTGATTATTCACATTATTGTTCTTGATTAGACTAGAGTGGTTACAAGTCTATGGTTGTGTAAGAAATTTGATTTTGGAATTTCACCGAAATGTCAATTCACTATGCATGGCGGTCTATAAGTGTGTGCGTATTTTGTTGGTGATTTCCTATTCAGG